>NC_045449.1:15554057-15572953 GCF_002776525.5 Piliocolobus tephrosceles
TTTTTGAGACAGAATCTCACTCTCTCGCCCAGGCTGGAGTGCAGTGGCGCAATTTCGGCTCACTGCAAGCTCCGCATCCTGGGTTCACGCCATTCTCCTGCCTCAGCCTCCCCTGTAGCTGGGACTACAGGTGCCCACCACCATGCCCGGCTAGTTTTTTGTATTTTTAGTAGAGATGGGGATTCACCATGTTAGCCAGGATGGTCTCGATCTCCTGGCCTCATGATCCAACCGCCTCGGCCTCCCAAAGTCCTGGGATTACAGGCGTGAGCCACCGTGCCTGGCCAATAGTTGGCTTTTCTATGTAGACAGTCTTATCAACTGCAAATGACAATATATTATCTTCTTATTATTTATTTATTTATTTATTTATTTATTTATTTATTTATTTATTTATTTTGAGATGGAGTCTTACTCTGTTGCCAGGCTGGAGTGTTGTGGCATGATCTTGGCTCCCTGCACCTCCGACTCCCTGATTTAAACGATTCTCCTGTCTCAGCCTCCCAAGTAGCTAGGACTATAGGCATGCACCACCACGCTCGGCTAATGTTTTTTTGTATTTATTAGAGACGGGGTTTCACTATGTTGGCCAGGATGGTCTCGATCTCCTGACCTCGTGTTCTGCCCACCTCGGCCCACCAAAGTGCTGGAATCACAGGCATGAGCCACCACACCCACTCAAAAATTTATAATATTTTTCATATTTACCTTTTGGGACAGAGGGGCCAACAATATAAAAGTAAGTTGCAGACATGATCATACCTTAGCTTTCATCATCTCAGAGGGCTGGATTCTAACTCTTTAAATGATGCCTTCATGGCTTTCCTTTTCCAGTAGTTCTCTGAACTATGTGAATACTTATTATTATTATTATTATTATTTGAGACAGAGTCTCACTCTGTCTCCCAGGCTGGAGTGCAGTGGTGTGATCTCAGCTCACTGCAAGCTCTGCCTCCCGGGTTCATGCCATTCTCCTGCCTCAGCCTCCCAAGTAGCTGGGACTACAGGCACCTGTCACCATGCCCGGCTAATTTTTTGTATTTTTAGTAGAGACGGGGTTGCACCGTGTTAGCCAGGATGGTCTCGATCTCCTGGCCTCGTGATCTGCCTGCCTCGGCCTCCCAGAGTGCTGGGATTACAGGTGTGAGCCACCGTGTCCGGCCTAATTTTTGTTATTTTTTCAGTAGAGACAAGGTTTTGCCATGTTGGTCAGGCTGGTCTCGAACTCCTGACCTCAGGCGATCCACCTGCCTCGGCCTCCCAAAGTGCTGGGATTACAGGTGTGAGCCACTGCTCCCAGCTCAAGTAATTCCTTTCCCAAGTGGCCACATACACATATCATCCACCTTTCGGCTGCCAGCAAACAGGCTGTGAGTGATGCCAGTTAACTGCTCCCCAAATGAGCATGGATACTTTTGGCTCTAGATACTTGGCTCTTGCTCACCATGGAGACTGTGTCCGCAGTCAGCATCCAGCCCTGAACTTTCTGGGACTGATGCGGAGGTTCAGTGTCATGGCCTGGCATTAATGCTCTCCGAAGATCTAGGACAAGGCTCAGCTCAGGTCTTCCTGCTTTAGGAACCTGCCCTGACCTTGCTCCCAGGGTTGGCTCCAAAGGTGCAGTAATTGCACTGTGCCAGCCTCTTGGTACCCCATGGAGTTAGGGTATGTGTCTTGGCTTCCTGATTAGAGTCCAAGCTCCTGGAGGCGAGACAGTGCAGCCCAGCACTTAGCGATAGGAAGCACTTAGTAACATTTGATATGGTTGAGGAACACGAAAGAACCGTACCTGCTTCACGGATCAGAACAAACAGGAAAGGCAGTCATAGAAGGAGTCCAGATTTCCTGTACACACACACACACACACACATGATCTCATTTCCACATAGCAAGCCTGAGATTCAGAGAAGGTGAGAAGACTTGGCAGCCAGCAGGCAAGACCAGCTGCTCTTAAAACCAAAGGGGCGGCTGGGCGTGGTGGTTCACACCTGTAATCCCAGCACTTTGGGAGGCAGAGGCGGGTGGAACACCAGGTCAGATCGAGACCGTCCTGGCTAACACAGTGAAACCCCATCTCTACTAAATATACAAAAAATTAGCCAGGCGTGGTGGCGGGCACCTGTAGTCCCAGCTACTCGGGAGGCTGAGGCAGGAGAATGGCATGAACCCAGGAGGCGGAGCTTGCAGTGAGCAGAGATCATACCACTGCACTCCAGCCTAGGTGACAGAGCAAGACTCTGTCAAAAAAAAAAAAAAAAAAAAAAACCACAGGAGCCTGGAGATGCTGGGCTGGGTCAAAGGGAAGTGCTGAGGCCCCCATGAAAAATAACTGGGCTCTGGAAGCTCAGCAGGAGAGAAAAGACAACCAAAGAACACCCACTTCTCAAAGCACACAGTGTCTGCCCACCAATGTGGCTAGAAACCATAGGAACTTCAGAAAGGGCTCACTTGGTTAACTGAGAAATGAGTCGTTCCGTGGACCCTAAAGCAGGATCTCAGCCACTTTGTGTCTTTATGGCTGACGCTGCCGTTTGCAGTTTCCTATACACAGGATGACTGCCCGAGTAATTAGCCCTTCACACGACCCAAAGTGACCTTCAGCGAGTAACCGCAGCAGGCCTGGGCTAGCTGAAAGGACGATTGGACTTCCGGAGCCTTATTTCTGTCTGATGACTTTCCACATCATCCTGGTGAAGGCTTTGGCCTCGTCATTTCCAAATCATCCTGGTGAAGGCTTTGGCCTCGTCATTTCCAAATCATCCTGGTGAAAGCTTTGGCCTCGTCAACGTACTGTGTCTTCTAGGCTGGTCCCCTGGGCTCCTTGCAAGAAACCTTTTGCCTTCTAAGATTTGGACAGGCCACCTAAAGTGTGGCTACACTGACAGAGTACACTTGCTCTCCGAGCTGAAAACAAGGACACAGGATGGGAAGGACAAGAGCTCTTTTAAGCAGACCAGAAAGCAGAGGGGTCTGGGGAATGGGGCTTTAGCACTGTACCTAAAGCCATGTTGCTTCTCAGCCCCAAACTGCCCTCAAGCCCATTCCTCAGTTGTCCTCATTTGACCTTAGATATTTATCTCCTAGGACATCTGAATTCAGAGTTCTGCGTGTGCTCTACACAACTCCTCCTGCTCGGAATTGCAATTACCCCACGTCTCTGTAAGACATGAGGTGCCCTATATTTAAAATTTACACTGTATCTCTGTTGGTACAGGCATAGAACGTTTCTGCAAGGAAACAAGAAAGTGTAGACAGTATTAGTCTTCAAGGAGAAAAGGGAGGTTTGGTGATCTGGGGTGGACTGGGGACCCTCCTTTCCTAGTAAATTCGATGGCATGTTTGGTGGAGATTGCTATTATTACTATTATTTGAGACAGAGTCTCCCTCTGTCACCAGGCTGCAGTGCAGTGGCCTGATATTGGCTCACTGCAACCTCTGCCTCCCGGGTTCAAGTGATTCTCCTACGTCAGCCTCCCTAGTAGCTGGGACTACAGGCGTGTGCCAC
Organism: Piliocolobus tephrosceles; assembly: GCF_002776525.5. Classification (NCBI taxonomy): domain Eukaryota; kingdom Metazoa; phylum Chordata; class Mammalia; order Primates; family Cercopithecidae; genus Piliocolobus; species Piliocolobus tephrosceles. The sequence goes on from NC_045449.1 coordinate 15,557,563, forward strand.
CATGCCCAGCTAATTTTTTGTATTTTTAGTGGAGACGGAGTTTCACTGTGTTAGCCAGGATGGTCTCGATCTCCTGACCTCGTGATCCACCCGCCTCGGCCTCCCAAAGTGCTGGGATTACAGGCGTGAGCCACCACACCCTGCTGGTGGAGATTATTGTTTAACATCGTCATGCATCACTTTTCCAGTTAAAACTAATAAAATTCTTGTATATGTGTGGCAGGTTTTGGTGCAAAAAAAAGAGTATAATGTTGTGATTTTTGTGTCCTTTCTTCATGTCTCTCCAGTAGGATGGCTTTCCAGAGGCTTCCATTTCTCACTCTGTGACTTAGTCGACTATGAGCTTGGACAAGTGTGGTGGAGATAATGAGGATATGAGATAACTTCATAGTTACTTGAAGATTGGGTGAGAAAATCCACAAAAAGCATTTAGCACATGGCAATACTCAATGAAGGCTGTTTTCCTCAACTCTATGGAGCTTTGTCCTTTGATCTATTTCTTCATCTACCTGTCCTCCAGATGGGATACTCCTTACCCTGGAAACGCCGGAAACAGTTTGGCAAGTGGCTTCCCGGGCCGGAAACGGTGACTCATTGGCATCTGGAATACAGAGGTTTCCAGAACAATCCCACTAGCACCAGCTAAAATCTATGTCTAGGGATTGGTAGAGAGGAGGGGCCCTGGCAAGTAGACCCCCTTTCCCAGAAACCTCTTTCCTTTGATGCCAGGGAACATTTGCCAAGAAATGGCCATAGGTCTGCGGTCTGCACGCAGTGTCAACAGGGAACTTCCTTGATGATGAATGTAAGAAATGTGGGACAAACGTCAACTACACTTCCCGACTGAAAACGGAAAGTGTTGGCTGAAAGTCAAAGTAGAAGAAAAAAGCATATAAAGTGCCAAACCAATTTCTAGGAATTTCTCCAGGATCTAGCTTTAGGGCAAAGAAAAACAAGTTGTTCTAGAAACAGTTTCCTTATCTGATGGAAATAAAAACGACAGGCTATGAGCATGATGTTTCTTAGTCTCTCCTGATACCTCCATCTGGTGAGGGACTTTTATTTTCCCTAAGCCACCTGTGACATTATATCTGGACCTAAGCTTCAAATTCTCTGCTATCTTAGCACTTTTCAAGCTCTTAGATTTCCTGTTATCTCCAGAGGGGCCCGTTCTACTGGTCTCTTGTTTGGGGTAAAGAGAAAAGGAGAAACTAGGAGAAAGAGTTGTTCTTTTCTCTTGAATTTCTGCCAAGGTTTTATTTCATTAATTGACAATGGATGTGCCATGCAGATTCAGCCAGACGGACATACCACCGTCCTAAGCCCCACAACTTCTGCGCCCTCCACCCAAACACACATCACCAAAAGCTGTATAAGGCACAGCCAGGAAACCAGCAAGCAGGAGGAGACAGCGACACAGACAGAGATTGCACAGAGACAGTGGGACAGAGATGGGGACAGAGCAACCTACTCCACAGTTTCCAAAACCAAGTGCAACGTATATTTACACTGACCCAGCAGGCAGACGCTGAGACTAAAGTCTTTTTCAGGTATGCTCAACGCGTAGTGGTGTCAGTGGACCCAGCAGCTGCAGCCAGCCAGGCATACCATCCCCCACCGCCCTCTCCCAAATGGATGAATGGACCCCAAGCACTCACCTCCTTATCCCTGCGGGCTGCATCCAGGGAGACTATGGTGTGGCCACTGTGCTCCTGGCAACAGTCCTGGCAGATGCACTGCTGATCAGGGCAGCAGAAGGCAGACAGTGGGCTGTGGTGGGCAGGGCAGTACTGCCAGTTGTGGTCCTTCACTGGTTCGGTCAGCAGGTGGCTTTGCAGTTTGATGTTCACCTGATGTGGCTGCAAGTGCTCTTCACAGTAATTCACCATGCAGGTTAGACAGGACTTCACCGCCTTCACTCTTCTGGTGTTATCAAGGCAGAAGTCACACAGGACCTCCTTCCCCTCACCAGCAGGATCCCCCTGTTCTGCAGAGTCGCTGTCCTGTTCCTCTGTCTTCCCGCCAAGCTTCTCCGAGGAGCCCATGTCCTCTTCTTCCACTGGGCTGGCCGACACAGAGTCCGGGCTGAGAAGGGCCGGGGGCTGAGCTGCGGCCCTGCGCAGTGGCCCTGGAGCCATCAGATCCAATTCAGCCATCTGGGAGGCTCTGCTCCTGGGCTGTCTTTCTTCTGTCCCTTGGCCCAGGATCTGTGCAGCCCAAGTCAGACAAGAGAACCACGCCTAGATGACTGCAGCTGCTGCAAGATTTTAACTGTTTCCTCCCTCCCAGAGGAAGCTCAGTCTCTCATTACTGTGTCCTGGCATTGGATGGCAGCCAGATGGATGACGACAATGCAGCTAGATTACTCAGGCTCAGGACAGCCGGCTCAGGCTGAGGCTTCCTCCCCAGGTCCAGCCCTGAAACTTCTTATGTGAATCATCTGTATAGGCTCTGCTGAAGACCATGTGTCTCTGTGCCTGCTCCAGAAAGGACTGGAGATTCCTGAGCTCTGTTCTAAGCCTATGTGCCTTTGTGTGGTCTGACTAGCTACATATTTTTGTTTTCATTTTATTTAATTAATTATTTATTTATTTATTTATTTATTTATTTATTTATTTATTTATTTATTTTTGAGATGGAGTCTGGCTTTGTCGTCCAGTCTGGAGTGCAGGGGCGCGATCTCGGCTTACTGCAAGCTCCGCCTCCTGGGTTCACACCATTTTCCTGCCTCAGTCTCCCGAGTAGCTGGGACTACAGGCACCCGCCACCACACCCGGCTAATTTTTTGTATTTTTAGGAGAGACAGGGTTTCACCGTGTTCACCAGATGGTCTTGATCTCCTGACCTTGTGATCCGCCCACCTCAACCTCCCAAAGTGCTGGGATTACAGGCGTGAGCCACTGCGCCCGGCCTATTTATTTATTTATTTATTTATGAGATGGAGTCTCACTCTGTCACCCAGGCTGCAGTGCAGTGGCGTGATCTCGGCTCACTGCAAGCTCCGTCTCCCAGGTTCACACCATTCTCCTGCCTCAGCCTCCCAAGTAGCTAGGACTACAGGCGCCCGCCACCACGCCTGGCTAATTTTTTGTATTTTTAGTATTTTTAGTAGAGACGGGGTTTCACTGTGTTAGCCAGGATTGTCTGGATCTCCTGACCTCGTGATCCACCCACTTTGGCCTCCCAAAGTGCTGGGATTACAGGTGTGAGCCACTGCATCAGGCCTTTTGTTTTCATTTTTTTAAAGAGATGTAAAACGTAAGGACTTCAACACCAGGACAGCCATTCATCTACTCCCATCTCATAGAACTGGACATGAGGCAGCTAGTAATAGGATGCATGTTCCTTTTCTTTTTTTTGAGATGGAGTCTCACTCTGTCACCCAGGCTGGAGTGCAGTGGTGCGATCTTGGCTCACTGCAACCTCTGCCTCCTGGGTTCAAGCGATTCTCCTGCCTCAGCTTCCTGAGTAGCTGGGATTACAGGCGCCCGCCACCACACCTGGCTCATTTTTGTATTATTAGTAGAGACAGTGTTTCTGTGTTGGCCAGGCTGGTCTCGAACCCTTGATCTCAGGTGATCTGCCTGCCTCCGCCTCCCAAAGTGCTTGGATTACAGGTATGAGCCACCGTGCCCAGCCAGGATGCATGCTTCTGATGCTGACCTTTCCATATTATCTTCCTGAACATTCCAGTAATGTCCGTCGCACTCCAGAAGATGAACGTCACGAGAGTACTCAGTGGAGATCAGGAGGGTCAGGGAAGACTTGTCTCCTTCCACAGAATGCTCCATTCAGCCCCTTCAGGTTAATAGCCCTTTTGCCCACTTAACAAAATGTTCCTAGACATGGTGTTATAGTTGGAACATTTGTTCCCACAAACCTCATGTTGAGATTTGATCCCCAATACTGGAGGTGGGGCCTGGTGGGAGGTGTTTGGCTCATGGGGGTGGATCCCTCATGAATGGCTCGGTGCCATCCCCACAGTGAGGAGTGAGTTCTCGTTCTATTAATATTAGCTGCCATGAGATCTGATGGTTAAAAAGAGCCTGGCATCACCCCCTCTCTTGCTTCCTCTCTCTCCATGTGACCTGCCCACTCCAGCTCCCCTACCCTTTCCACTGAGGATGGAAGCAACCTGAGGCCCTCACCAGAAGCAGATGCCAACACCATGCTTCTTGTATAGCCTGGCAAAAAGCCAAAAGATCTCTTTTCTTTATATGTTACCCCCACTCCCTCATGTATGCCTTTACAGCAACACAAACACACTAAGACACATGGTGTATGAGTTTGCCAGGGCTTCCATAGCAAAGAACCATACACTGGCTGGCTTCAACAACAGAAATTCATTTCCTCACAGTTCTAGAAGCTGGATCAAGTCATTGGCAGGGCTGCTTTCTTCTGAGGCCTCTCTCCTTGGCTTGCAGGTGGCTTCTCCCGTGTCTTCCATGGTCTTCCCTTTGTAACATCTGTGTCCTAATCTCCTCTTAAGGACACCAGTGAGACTAGATTATGGCCCACCCTCAGTTGCCTGTTTAAAGACTTTCTCTCCAAATACAGTCACATCTGAGGTACTAAGGGCAAGGATTTCAACATACACATTTGTAGAAGAAAGAGATGCAATTCAGCCCATAACACATGGTCAGGGCATGAGACTGGAAGCCTCTAGTTCCTTAGAAGAAAGGAGCTGTGAGGCATGACCCCTGGATGGGGATACACAGTGTACCCAGAGTTTGCAAATGGATACAAAGGAATCCAAGATTGTTCCAGGGGTACCTGGACCCCAAATTCTGTATCCTAGAGCTTTCTACAGTTTTCCCCGGGATTATTTAATCAGATACATTTGAACTCAAATGGATTTGGAAGGCGAATGGAAGAGAGAGAGAGATCGGACGGAGGGGGAGGGGTCAGATCCAGCTAGCCCCAGGGATTAGGCATTAGGATGGTTCCAAGATATTACACTCCCTATGGCTCTGCACCCCTGGGGTGAGTTCTACAGGATTTGGATCAAACTAGATAAACACAGGGATGTTTCTTGTCACTGACTAGGACTTTTCAGAAATCCAAGAGACCTAGTGACTACTCAAGAGTTGGAAGGCACAGAAGACTTTACAAATTCATTCCAGACGCAGTGCTGTTTATTTTCAACCATGCATAGAATATGCATAAGTAGCTGTTTTCAGTGATGTAATGTTTCCTCACTGTCCCTATCCTGACTGCCCTCTTCCACTGCTGAAGACCCTCAGGAGAGGTTTCCTTCTTTCTGATCCTGGCCAGGGTCAGAAACATGCATCCTATTCCTAGCTGCCTCAGGTCCAGTTCTATTGGAACAGGAGTTAAAATAAATTCAAGAATGTGTAACCAAAAACTCATTGTATGTAAGAAAACCCAATTCCCCTTGAGGAAGAAAAAGAGCTGAAGTCCTTTAAAAATTAACTGCCTGTTTTTCTGTGGCCAGTGAGCCTTATGTCTCCCTTTCCCAGGCATTGTGAAGACCCTGTATCTCCAGCTGTGCAGCTACAAGGTCACTAGGCAGATAAACTCAAGTTGTAAAACATGGTTTTTCCTTGAAGAGTAAATTATGTAATGCATGTCTTAATTGAATAACTGTCTTTGTTTCTTGCATCTGTAATATGCTTCCCCCTGCACAGATCTCCCCACCTCCACAAAATGCTTAAAAGGTAACCGGACTCTTTGTTCGGGGCTCAGTCTTTTTGGATGTTAATCTGACTGGGCCAGTGCACCTAAATAATAAATAAGTATCCTCCTCAACCCCTCAGTCTCTCTGATTCCTTAAGTATCCCAGAGCACTATGAGATGCAGAAAGATGAATGGCTGTCCTGTCATTGAAGTCCTTATATTTTGGGTCCTTTTTAAAAATTGAAGAAAAAAAAAATGTAGCTTTTCAGACCACACAAAGTCACACAGGCTTCTATCAGAGTTCTGGAATTTAATTCCATGGTTTTCATGTCTCCAGCCAGGACTGGCTTCTCCCAGTCCAGATCATTGTCAGTGTTTTCTCCAGTATTAACGGACAGGTGTGCTTAACTTTTAATCCCCTTTTCAGAGTGACCTGGTACTGGAGGCCAAACTGGTCCACCTGCATGCCACAGAGCCTCTGATCTCTCCGAGAAGGGGAAAGAAAAGGTAGTTGCCCTGCCTGGCCCTTTCTACAGCTTCAGTAGAAATCAGAAGGCATAGAGTCTGCTTGGGTTTCCACGTGGCTCACTTCTTCCTCATTCTTTCCCTCCCTATCTCATTCCCACCCTTTCTTCTCTCATGAATTGTTTCATACCTGCTTCTCTATGGCTAACCCTTTTCGAGCAGTTCATGGGAGTGCTCAGCCCTTCATCAATGCCCCACTGAAGTGCTGAGCTAGCAGACATTCCACAGCTGTATGGAAAACAGGAAATGGGAATGTGGGCCCTGGCCTGGCCTGCATCAATCATTTGTCCCCTCTTTTTTTTTTTTTTGAGATGGAGTGTCACTCTGTCACCCAGGCTGGAGTGCAGTGGCGCGATCTCGGCTCACCGCAAGCTTTGCCTCCCGGGTTCACACCATTCTCCTGCCTCAGCCTCCCGAGTAAGCTGGGACTGCATGCACCCACCACCACGCCTGGTTAATTTTTTGTATTTTTAGTAGAGACAGTGTTTTACCGTGTTAGCCAGGATGGTCTCCATCTCCTGACCTCGTGATCTGCAGCCTCGGCCTCCCAAAGTGCTGGGATTACAGGTGTGAGCCACCGTGCCCAGCCCGTGTCCTCTCTTAACCTTAGTTTCCTTGTCCATGAAATGAGTATGTTGTCGTAAGTCAAGGCTGGTAAATCGATTTCTAGTTTGACTCTCTGAGGAATTTTGTTGTGGCAGGGTCTAAGAGAATGTCTGAGCTAACTGGGAGATGGCATCATGCTCAGGTTGGGATGTCTGGCAGGGGCATGGGATTGGGAGTAGTGGCCCCTCTGGAGGCTCGTCTCCAGCCCTCTGGGACCACAGAATTCACCACAACTTCTAAGTCCCCTCTAATGCCAACCCTCGAAGCAGAACACCACTAGGCCCAAGCTCTGATCCTGCTTCCAGGGACTGTGACACATCCCATCAAGCCTCAAATGCCCATGCTCAAACCACCGGCACCCAAATATTGAGGTTAGAAAGTCACATGATTCTTCTGAACTCAAATTCCCTATTGCTTCAAAGGCTCTACAGCCACCACCCCACTTTGCTCCCAAGTAGCCCTGGGGCATCTTGATATTCTGTCTCTCCTTGGATTCTGCTTTGCCCATTGTCTTAACCAAAATTTGAATGTCCCCCAAAGACAATTTCTCCTGCCACCTCTCAACCCGTGTAGCTCCTTCTCTCATCTCCTATGCCTAGGTGGGAGGGGAGTCCCCCTCAGCCCCCATCACAACATCTAGACCATTGCCCCTCCCCAGCCCCTTTGCAAAACCTGCTCCCCTTATGTGCCCCAAAAGACCACCTCTCCTCTCTTCCTGGCTGTCTTCTACAGCCTCTCGGTCATTTTCCTTAGTGGCAGATTTACGCTTCTGGCTCCCAGCCTCTCCCTCTACCCCAACTCTGTCATTCTCAGAATGTTCTACCTCTGAAAGCTTTTTGTTTTTATTTTTTGTTTGGTTGGTTTTGTTTTTGTTTTTTGAAACAGGGTCTCAAAACTTTGTCTCCCAGGCTGTAATGTAGTGGTGTAATCACAGCTCACTGCAGCCTCAACCTCCCAGGCTCAAGCAATCCTCCCACCTCAGCCCTCAGCCTCCCAAGTAGCTGGGACTACAAGTCCTCCACCACACTTGGCTAATTTGTAAATTTTTAAAATTTTGTGGAGATGGGGTCTCACTATGTTGCCCAGGTGAGTTTCAAACTCCTGAGCTCATGCAATCCTTTCTTCACAACCTCCCAAAGTGCTGGGATTACAAGTGTGAGCTACTGCATCTAGCTTCTGAATGCTTGCCACCTACCCTATGGTCACCACTCACACCTGGATTTATTTTTATTTTTAATTGTGATAAAATACACATAAATACACCTAACATAAAATACAAAAAACATAAAATTTACCATCTTAACTGTTTTTATTAAAAGACAGGATCTTGTTATGTTGCTCAGGCTGGGTTGTTTGTTTGCTTGTTTTTGAGATAGCTCCCTCTGTCACCCAGGCTAGATTGCAGTGGTGCGATCATAGCTCACAGCAGCCTTGAACTCCTGAGCTCAAGTGATCCTCCCGTCTCAACCTCCCAAGTAGCTGGGATTACAGGTGCCCACCACTGTGCCTGGCTCATTATAACCATTTTAAGTGTACGGTTTGGTGGCTTTAAGTACATTCACATTGTTGTGCAGTCATCAGCACCATCTATCTCCACAACTCTTTTCATCTTGCAAAACTGAAACTGTAGCCATTAACCAATAACTCCTCATTCCCTCTCTCCCTCCAGGCTTTGGAAGCTACCATTCTACTTTCTGTCTATAATTTTGACTACCGGAGGCACTTCACAGAAGTGAAATCATACAGTGTTTGTCTTTTTGTGACTGGCTTATTTCACTGGGCGTAATGTCCTCCAGGTTCATTCATATCATAGCATGCGTCTGAATTTCCTTCCTCACTCTTGGAGTTTGCATTCAACACAAATCCCAACCTCCAAATTTATGAATTGAGAATCCTCTCTCTGATTTTACCTACAGCTTGCTTAAATGCCCTGTGGAAAAAATGTCTCAGATTCATCAGGTGTTGACTGGACATCACTGGCTTCCTCTTAACCCCAAGCATTCTGGGGCTAAAATGAAGTCTCTCTTGCATAAAATGAAGTGTCTTTCTTGTCTTCACAAAACAAATGCAACTTCACCTAGATATTCTGTTTTCCTAAACCAAACCTACCACCAGGAATGTGAGGTCAAGGTGTGGTTCAGGATTCCTTTCTGGAATTGAGGGAGGAATCCCCACCCAGAATTCTGATGACTCAAATGCTACCAAGAGATGTGGTAGGCAATTGGTAGTAGGCAGGTAATTATTCATCTTTCACCCCGTTGAGTCTGTGACAAATAATCCCACCAATGGACAAACTCTGAAAGTTATGTCCTCTGAAAGGATATAAGCAATGCCTGCCAACAGGTCCCCTCCTGGTTTAGGGGTTTAAGGCCATCACTCTCAGGACTCTAGGTTAACTCAAGTAGGAAGAGCTTTCTTAACCCAAAGACTCTCTCTAGCAGTTTCTGGCTAAAAAAGCTATCCAAGCTTTTTTTTCGCTAAGTAAAAACAGCCTTTAATTTGTCTCTTCAAAAATCTCACTGGACTTTTTTCTTCATTTGTGTCTCTGCTGAGTCACGCAGAGCTATCATTTACAAACACAGGTAATATTTGTCCACCAGACTTCAAGACAAATCAGCCTATCAGACTGAGAAAAATAAAAATAATATAATAAACTGATCGTAACCATGAATTTGACTGATTTATGGGACTGTACTTTATTGAGCTTGTGTCCTTCCCCCTTTTCTGGAATTAAAGGTCTTATCTTTTCTGAAATAATAGCAATGAGTGTAGGATTGGGAATGTCTGGAACAGTGACATCTAAGTCAGTCCTCCAAATTCACTCTGCAATTTTTCTCGTAAAATCTCAAAGTCTGAGAACCACTGAGCTGGAAGTCGCATCACTCCTCTAGAAAGCAGCCCAGAATTTTCCTGGCTTACCTGGAGGTGCAGACCCAGTGAACTTTCTGGTTTGGGGTCACTATCAGTAAACTGGTCTCTAGGTCTGTCTTTCTCCTAAAATAAGACGGCCTCTTGGATCACTTTGGTAATTAATTACCACTAACAAAGGAACAAAATAAAGGTGAGAAGAACAGCGGATTACAGACACTAAGGGCTGTTGCTCCTAGTCTCAGAACACGATTGTTGTAATGACGGCTCCTCCCCAAGAAGGAGGGGCTGTCCCAGGGCACTGCATGTGCCTTCCCTTCACAAAGACAGGAGGACACACATGTTGGTACAGAAGACGAGACTGCCAGCTCAGTACCTGGCACACAGCCTAAAGGACCCCACTACTGGATGAAGAAAACACCAAAGTCAGCTTCAACTGTGCCCTCAGCCACAGACATCTGCCAGTTAAGGAGCTGCAGCACAGTCATTTATTCCCTAAGTCTCTGAAGGTCTAGTCCTGGGCAGTTCTAGGGTTCTCTTTTGTCTTCCAGTGAGGTGTGGCTGTGGTGCACAGGCACCACTTTGATCACTTCTCAGACCACCCAAGCTTACGGGGCCAGAATTAGCAGCTGGACCACCTAAAAACCTACCTGGGGGAGTCTGCCATGCCCTGGCAATGGAGAGCTCAAGAATGTGACCACATCTCAAATGACCTTCAGTAAATTCCAGACACCAGGGCGTGACATTTTATGCGGCACATAGCACATTTGAACGATGCTTTGTTGAATCTCCGTATCAACCTCTGTAATAACTCTAACATTGGTATGAAACCCAAATAATCACACAAATCTAACTCTAATTACCTTTATGGGTTTTGCCTAAAAATGTCAAAACAACCTACACATAATAAATGAAGTGAATCTTTAAAAAATCTGTAACAAAAGTTCTCTTGTCCTGGGACAGGAGACGGTTTCCCAGGCCGGCTCCCCTGACGCCCTGAGCCAATTGTTGTTTCAGCATGGTTGGTTTTCTAGAACTTGGGCAGCTGTCCAGCTCCCAGTCAAAATGGGCCCCTCTAATCTTGCTATTTGCTGGGATACCACACATTCCAGGGAGCTGTACTCAGTACTCACCTTTGAAAAGGGCAGACTTATCTCAGGCCAGGTGTGAACACCTCTAGGGCACTGAGAGAAGCAGCTCAGCAGCTCAGCAAGGCCAATGGCCAGGGTGGGGCGGGCCGGGCTTGCTGGACAGGAGCACAACAGGTAGGCAAGCGGACAGACACCTTCAGGTAGCAACAAGTTACAGGGTGGGGGTGAGGGTCCTCTTGCTTTTACTAGTGAGGTATAGCCCTTCAGTGTTGGAAGGAATCTCAAGAAATCATCCCCTCCACCCTTCACCTTCCCAATATTTACTGAGAGGTTTGTTTTTTCTTTTTTTTAAACAATAAGTAAGGACGGCTGACGTAGATCCCTCAACAAAGGAAGGAAAAAACATTGTTCATTCAAGGGCCAAAAATGTGCCCCCCCTCCACTGCTGTGGCCAGGGCCAGAGGACGAGCCTGTTTCTCTATAAATAACATAGTTGGCCTCAGCCAAATCCTCTATGGATGGCTTATGTCTCAGCAGCCACTGAAGCTCAATTCTTCATTCCACTTCCCCGGGACACTCATATGCTCAAATGGTTTTGATTTCCACCTCCCTGCTGAAAACCAGATGGCTACACACTCCATATTTCTATACCCCGATTGTCTGCGTGGAGGAAGCCTAATATCTGTACGTGGGTTTCCTGGGATGAGAGGCAGCCCTCCTCCAAGCATGTGCATAAACTCAGGAAGCAAATAAAGCAGCAAGAATGCTCAAAAGAACACAGAGGGGCCAGGCGCAGTGGCTCACACCTGTAATCCCAGCACTTTGGGAGGCTAAGGTGGGCAGATCACAAGGTCAGGAGATCGAGACCATCCTGGCTAACACGGTGAAACCCCATGTCTACTGAAAATACAAAAAATTAGCTGGGCATGGTGGTGGGTGCCTGTAGTCCCAGCTACTCGGGAGGCTGAGGCAGGAGAATGGCGTGAACCCGGGAGGCGGAGCTTGCAGTGAGCCGAGATCGCGCCATTGCACTCCAGCCTGGGCCACAGAGCGAGACTCTGTCTCAAAAAAACAAAAAAACAACAAAAAAAAGAACACAGAGGGAATAGTGCCTCCGTGACAGTGAAATAACCACTGCCTTGCCAAGAGTGTTTTAGTAGGAAGGAAACAGGCATATTAATTAGAGGACTTGGTAAATGGTATATGTTACAGAGGGCTCCCGTTATGATCAGAGAGAAAATCTGGAGTTAGAAGTGTTAAGTGGTCGGAGTCCTGATCCCAGCACCTTTTAGCTGTGTGACCTTGGTAAGTAGCTTGCCTCTCTGAATCTGTTTCCTTCTCTAAAATGGGGATGTAATATCTGCTCCAATAACCTTACAAAAACCTTACGGTTTGTGAGAAAATGAAAGTGAACACATCATGCAAATGCAAAGAAACTTGCATGCTAATCATATTATGGGCACAAACAGCAGGATTTGAGAAGCTGAAGGCTCCTTCCAGTGAGTTCTCTTAAGCTGTGAGACAAGGCACTGGCCAAGGATCACCCTCCTCTCTCTAAAATGTAAGAAACCCCAACTTCCCCAGAAGCCTGTCACATTTATAGGTAACGTTCATATTTTGCAGCTTCTTTCCCTATGTACTAAGCAAGGGTCTTGGACCTGCCCAACCCCTCCTCTCAGCATTTCTTGGAGTCCCTGGAGCACTGTCTTCCACTGGGCACCTTCTTCTCCTACCATTGCTGCCTCTGATGCCCTGCAGTCCAAATGGTGCCCAGATTGCCTGGTAATGAGGTATAATATATTCTGTTTGTGAGACGAAGCCCAGAGCAAGGATGCCTGGTACAATGTGTCCCTCCAATGTTACGGAAACTGCTCATTCTCTTTTTACTCAGAGTGCCTTTTCTCGCTTAAGCTTCATGATGCCACGGAAGCTGGCTTGAGAGCAGATCCTAGTGACAGATTCTGGCCTACTTAGAACCACTTTCCCACTCTGACCCTGAAATTCTGAGGTGTAGCTAAGCTTATACTTAACTCCTTCTCTCAGGACGCGTTTTCTATTAGGAGGCCCCCGCTGGGGTGCCCCACAAGTGCACTACACAGGCCCAGGCATCTGAATCCCAAACTCAACCTCTGGTCTAAATACCTCCTGGAAGAATATAGCTTTCTGCTTTTTCTTCCACAGTTTAGAAAACATGACCCTCCAACATCCATGCACTCCAGCTCCCAGGATGGGCTCTGTTTATCTGCACCAGACTTGGTTACTACAGCCTGCCGGCCAGTGGTAACTGTTTCAGGGATAAAGAAGTCTTTGCAAATTTAAGCTGATGATGTATGAAAAGAACACTGATGGAGTGTCCTCAGCTCTTAAAAGAGATATTTGGAAAACCAGCCTCTTTCTCCATGAGGAGTCAGAAATGGGGACTCCCATTTGACTCCCAATGCTGGAGTCAGAATTTAAATGCACACTTGTGATTCCAAAGCTAAAAAAGGTACTGAGGGGGGACCTTCTTGTGGATCCTGGGATAGGAAGTGGCTGCTCCTGAGTCCCTCCAGTTTTCCTGAGTCCCAGATTCCTTACCACGACTTCACTGGGCTTTCTTTAAACTTCATGATACTCACCCATTTCTTTACTATTTACACACATTGCACACATCCTGTTTAGATCTGCGCTCTCTCCCCAGCAGGACCCATCAGCTCTAGCGTCTCAGAGCTAGACAGACTACATCCTGGAAAATGCACCTTGGGGAGGCTTCCTGATTGAGGTGGCTCCTGTCACGGTATCAATGTCATGATGTGTCTTATATCTGCTGCCCCGACCAAGAACCAGGAAACACTATTTCCAATGACTTCTAGAGCAAGTGTGCTCCCCCTGCCACGCCGGACTTGACTATGTGGCTTCTTGATCTGTGTTGGGTTGGAAGGCTTCTGCTTGGTGCCTATCTTGACATCTATATTGACCTATTGGTTTTGTTTCCCTCAGTTGAGAGTAGAGATACTGGTAGCTACATCTTTCAAACACGGTGTGGCTTCATCTTGGGAACCTAGGGAAGAGTGTGCTCATTCTGTCCTCATAGACTAGAAACATATGCCTGTGAGGTGGATCCAAGGGCAGTGGTCACTCACTAGCAGGTTTGTGAATGTTTCTTTAGACTTGGGCCAGTGGTAGAGCAGCTGGGCCGTGCATCCCTCAGTGCCTATCTGTGGGAGGGTAACATCACACTGGGCGGAGACACACAACCCACACCCTCCAAGTTTATGTCAGAGTGGTAGGGATGACAAATCTGTGTTCTGGAGACTTTACTTCCTGTGCCACTCTCCATTCCAAAAAGTGAATGTAGGCGTTTTGGCTTTATTAAAGAGTATATTAAAAGGCACAGGCAGGGCCGGGTGTGGGGGCTCACATCTGTCATCCCAGCAATCTGGAAGGCCAAGGTGGGTGGATCACTTGAGATCAGGAATTCGAGACCAGCCTGGCCAACATGGTGAAACCCTGACTCTACTAAAAATATAAAAATTAGCCAGGTGTGGTAGCATGTGCCTGTAATCCCAGCTACTTGGGAGGCTGAGGTGGGAGGATTGCTTGAACCTGGGAGGTGGAGGTTGCAGTGAGCAGAGATGGCACCACTGCACTCCAGCCTGGGCAACAAAGAGACTCCATCTCAAAAAAATAAAATAAAAAATGGCATAGGCAGTTGGGTGGTACCGTAAACCATCTGCTCAACGGGGTGTGTTTGCTTCTGGAAAGTTTTATTATTTGTTTTTCTAAGCTGCTGCTATACAACTCACTGAAAACCAACTTTTCATTATTTAATGGCATGAGAAAAGGATCACATTAAGTAGCTTTAAAAAGGCTGTAGAGTGGATTGTACACTACGGGCCCAACTACGTCAAAAGAAGAGCTTTAAGTGTATGTATGTGTAAAATGTATACAGCAGGAAGAGATAAAAATGGTAATGTTGGGTGTCTGCATGAAATCGTTGTAGGTAGTCATCTTTCTGTGCTTTCCTATATTTTCTAATTTGTAAAACAACAACGCATAATTTAAATAATTAGAGAACAGTAACGTAAAAGCAAATCTGTTTGTTGACACAGCTCCTACGGTGGCTCAGTGAGTGTCTTCACCAACACAGCCACCCAGGATCTAGGAGTCAGAAGACTTGGGTTGCTTTTCAGCTCAGCCATTTGCCTGACACTAGAAGCCATCTGCCTGCAGAGACTCAAGTTTCTTCACCTGTAAAATTAGAGTACTACCTGTTTTGTCTGATTGTTGGGGTTACTGTAAGATTCTAAGTGAGAAAACAACGCTGGGTGCGGTGGCTCACACCTGTAATCCCAGAACTTTGGAAGGCCAAGGTGGGTGGATCACAAGGTCAGGAGATCGAGACCATCTTGGCTAACATGGTGAAACCCTGTCTCTAATAAAAATACAGAAAATTAGCCAGGGGTGGCGGCGGGCGCCTGTAGTCCCAGCTATTCTGGAGGCTGAGGCAGGAGAATGGTGTGAACCTGGAAGGTGGAGCTTGCAGTGAGCCGAGATGGCACCTCTGCACTCCAGCCTGGGTGAGAGTGCGAGATTCCATCAGGAAAGGGAAGGGAAGGGAAGGGAAGGGAAGGGAAGTGAAGGGAAGGGAAGGGAAGGGAAGGGAAGGGAAGGGAAGGGAAGGG
>NC_045449.1:15573053-15589876 GCF_002776525.5 Piliocolobus tephrosceles
GGGAAGGGGAAGGGAAGGGGAAGGGAAGGGGAAGGGAAGGGGAAGGGAAGGGGAAGGGAAGGGGAAGGGAAGGGGAAGGGAAGGGGAAGGGAAGGAAAGGGTAACATTCAAGTGATAACACATTCTCCTGGCTGCCCACATCTTGGTGGCCATTAGTTTTCAGTCCAATTTTCTTATTCTCTTCCTCTGCCTGAAAACGTGAGAGGCTCTTTGAAGTTCAACCCAAGATCACTTCTTCTTCCCAACCTAGTCTCTCTTCCTAGATGAGCTCATCCATTCCTACGACTTCAGTTACCACCTGTTTATGGCTCATAAACTGATGTCTCAGCTCAACTTTCAGACCTATATATCCAACTACTTTCTAAGTCTAAAGACTTGACTTTCTCACAGGCACCTTGAATGTAATGCATCCAAAATTAAACGTAAGGCCTTCCCAGATCCCACCACAACAAATTTGACCCTCCTCATGGTTCTTTTCTCAGAGATTGCCACCAGCACCCAACTAGATTACAAATCAGAAACCCAGGGAGCATCCCTACCTCCACTCTTTCCCTCACAACCCGTGTCCATCCCATCACCATTTTACATCTCACACATCTCCAAACCCTTTACCCTTTATATTTCCACTGCCATTATTAGAGTCCAAGTCATCATTGTCTCTCACCTGGATTATGGCAATAGGCTCCACACTACAATTCCTACATCTACTCATTGCTTCTGCCAATCCATTCTCCATTCTGCATCCAGAGAAAGCTTTTCATTTATGTATTTATTTTTATTTTTTAGAGATAGGGTCTCACGGCCGGGCACGGTGGCTCAAGCCTGTAATCCCAGCACTTTGGGAGGCCGAGACGGGCGGATCACGAGGTCAGGAGATCGAGACCATCCTGGCTAACACGGTGAAACCCTGTCTCTACTAAAAATACAAAAAACTAGCCGGGCGAGGTGGCGGGCGCCTGTAGTCCCAGCTACTTCGGAGGCTGAGGCAGGAGAATGGCGTAAACCCGGGAGGCGGAGCTTGCAGTGAGCTGAGATCCGGCCACTGCACTCCAGCCGGGCAACAGAGCAAGACTCCGTCTCAAAAAAAAAAAAAAAAAAAAAAGAGATAGGGTCTCACTATATTGCCCAAGTTAGACTCGAACTCTTGGTCTCAAGTGATCCTTTTGCCTTGGCCTCCCAAAATGTTAGGATTACAGGCATGAGCCACTGTACTCACCCTCAGAGAAAGCTTTTTTACCTCAATTTTATTGAGGTATAATTTATATGCAATAAAATTCACCTATTTTAAGTGTCCAGGTGAATGAGTTTTGACAAATAACTCCATTCTGGTAACCATCACCCAATCAAGATAGAGAATATTTGTAGCACCCAGGAAGCTCCTTCATGCCCTCTTATTCAATCTTTCTACCATGCCTGGTTCCAGGCAACTAAGAATCTGATTTTCATCATTATAAATTAGTTTTGCTTGTTCTGGAACGTTATATAAATGGAAACATACAGTAGGCACTATTGTGTCTGGCTTATTTCACTCAATAAAACATGTATGAGATTCACCCATGTCATGGTGCGTATTAGTAGCCTGTTGTTTTCATTGCTGAGTAGCATTCCATGCTATTTCTATAGCCAAGCGTGTTTACCCATTACCCCGCTGGTGAGCATTTGGTTTTGTTCTACATTTGGGCTATTTGATATTATCTTTTCCCCATCCTTTTACTAGCCTACCTGGCTCTTGATATTCAAAATGCATCTCTTATAGGCATCATGTAAACAAGTCTTGCTTTTTATTCAGTCTAATAATCTCTGCCTTGGTGGGGGTGGGTGGGATGGAACAGAACTAATAGGCTTATGAATGGGATAAGTCTAAAAGCATAAAGTATTTGTAGAGGCTTGCCTTCCTTCGTCTTACATAAACTCCAGGTACCTGCTGTTAACGCAGTGGTTCTAAAAGCATGATCTGCGGACCCTTGACGCTTCACTGAGACCCTTTCAGGGATGTGTGAGGTCAAAACTATTTTCATGATAATACTTGAGTATTCTTGCCTTTTTCACCATATTGTCATTTGTGCAATGATGCAGGAGCAATAGTGAGTAAAACTGCTGGGGCCTCAGCACACATATCAAAGCAGTGGCACCAAACTGTGCTAGCAGTCATTGTACTTTTCCACACACTCAAAAAATGAAAATAAATTTTAAAAAGAAGCCAGTTGCACTTAAGAAGTACTTGACAACAACAGTAAAAATTATTAATTTCATTATATCTCCAATCTCGAGTCCATGACTTTAAAACATTCTAAGTGACAAAATGGGACTTCTGATGGTTTTCCAGCAAAAAATGTACATGTGCAGTTGTGTAAGATGCAAAAAGTAGCTTTTTTTTTTTTTTTCCCAGAGAGAATATTTAATCAGTTAACTTCCTGATACACATCTATGACTTTCTTCTTCCTATATGTTTTGGCTGACTTCTCTTTGAATGCTTCTTCATCTAAGAATTCTATCATTTCTATGGAAAGAATAAATTCTCTACCATGGTAGATCAAACTCTTTTTTTAAGAGTTCCTATATACCCCACACCCCATGGGGGTACATAAGACCCTTCAATCTTTCTACCATAGGGGTATACAACACCCCTATTGTTAACATCTTATGTTACTCTATGATAGCTGGTCACAATTAATGAACTAATATTGATACATTTTAACTGAAGTCCATACTTACTCAGATTTCTTTGGTTTTTCCCAGTGTCCTTTGTATGTCCCAGGATCCCACCGTGACACTGTTTTACTCTCAATCCCACAGTAGCCACTATCTCGTAACCCTTGAGTGATCTCACCTAGCTCACGTTCAGCTTGCTTCTCAACCTTCGACTTACAAGGGACCTATCCATGTACTCGTGGACGCTCTTATACAACTCCCTCCTCTCTGTATCTCACCCCACACTATCTGTCTGCTTCCGCTGCTCTGAACCCCGATCTCCACATCCTCCACTCAGGGGGACCACTGTGCTCTATACAGATTCCAGCTATCTGTGCCATGGTTGGGAGTAGTTCCAAGACAGAAAGTTGGGTTGATCATGGGGTTCACCTCATGAGGTTCCCTCTGTCTGGGATCAGTAGTTTTGTGCGACCTACTGTTCACTGCCTGAAAATAGTTGTCTCATCTATTTTGTCATGTTGTACAGCAGTTTATGGTGGGAGGGCTAGCCTAGTACCAGTTACTCCATCATAGCCAGAAGCAGAAGTCCAAAGAAAGCTTCAAAAAATATAAGTCTGATCATGTCACTTCCCTTGTTAAAATCTTACCATGGCTCTAAGAATAAAGATCCAAATTTGAAAATGGCCCATGGGGTCTTGTATGATCTGAGCCCCATCTGTGCTCCAGCATCATTCCCCCTCATTCTCCCTCCTCCTCATGTCCTCGTTCCTTCCTTAGCCTCTGGCCTTCCTTCACTCCCTTGCCGTTTTCTCCTATCTCTAGGCTTTTGCACATGAAAACACACCGTCTAACATTCTTTCCATTCTTCTTCACCAACCAGCTACAAGCCACAATAAATAAAACACTGTGAAACTAGCACAGCATTAGATGAACAGAGTCCAAAAACAGACTCATATATGTATATATTTCAACTCAGTGAGAAAGGGAGGAATTATTCAATAAGGACAGTTAGTTCAATTGGCTAGCTATGTTATATTTAACTTACCCCATATTCAAAAAGAAACTTCAAAGCATTAATAAGCAAAATGTATAAGGAGCTACTCCAAATTGATAAAAAGATAGCAATCCAATAAAAATGGAAAAAGGAAATGAATAGGCAATTCATGGAAGAACTACGAATAACTGATAAACATAGAAAAAATAAACATAGGAAAAGACATTCAAAATTATTAAGAATGAAATATAATAAAATATATATTAAAAATAAAATCTTGATAGTGTCCAATGTTAGGGAGAGAAAAAGGCACTCTGCTACACTGTTAGAGTATAAACTAGTACAGCCAATTCATCAATATTTTAAAGGTACTCTGACCCAGCTCTCACATTTCCAGGAATCTATCCTACAGAAATAGCAGCATGACCACTGAATTGCCTGTATCAGGAAAAAAACTGGAAAGAACCCAAATGCCCATTAATAAGAATATATAGAAATTATAGGACATCCATACATCAGAACACAATGCATCCATTTAAAAAATGAGATACCTCTAAATTATTTTTAAAGATGTCTACAGTATAATGTTGAAAGTTACAAGTGAGTTGAAAAACAAAACAGTACACTACTAGTTATGCATACGTACATATACACGCACAAGAAAAGAATCTAAAAAGATACACATTAATTCTAAAGGGTAGGATTTGAAGGGGGAACTCAGGAACTCCTGTCTTTTACTTATACACTTCTACAGTATACTATTTGAATCTGTCACAAAGAATATTTCACTTTTGTAATGTAAAAAACATTTAAGTGTACTTTTTGAAAAAGAGAATAGATTTGCTATCATAATCAACTGCTCAGGGTGATTACTGTAGTTTGAGTTTAACATGGCAGCAGGAGGCTGTACCGCCACCTCGTGGGGATATACTGCCACAGTAAATTGCTTATCTAAAAATTTCTGAATCTCAGTGCTACTGCTGTTTTGGGTGAGACAATCCTTTTTTGTGGGGGCTGTCCTGTGCATTGTAGGACGATTAGCAGTATTCCTCGCCTCTATCCTCTAGGTGCCAGTAACACCCCCTCCCCAATTGTGACAACCAAAACTGTCTCCAGACACTGGCAGTTGTCTCCTGGAGGGGGAAAAATCACCCCTGGTTGACAACCACTAATGTGAAAGAATGAGTCTTGTGAGTGCAAAGTAGAGAAACAAGGTGTTCACTGATTCACTCATAAGAATATCACACCAGGTAAAGTCTTCATGAGATAATTTCCTTGTGTCGGTTAGAATGAGTGTTCTAACCCACAGGTGCATGCACACAGAATTATTTTCATAGCTTGGAGATATTCTGCAGTTTAAATTCAGTGACAAGAAAACCCATTTTCATCCAGTAAATCCCCAATTGCCACAGGGCAGAAGCAACAAGGATGAAAAGCCTATCACATGTGTCCACACTCCATTCCCAGGCCCAGGGCAGGACTTCAAAGCACTCTGTACCATGGCCTCATCACAGCGCTCCAGCCAGTAACTGCTACTTAATGTAAACCAGCTCCCTTCTGTCCCTCATTCAGCCACAAATTTCCTCCACTTCCAAGCGTCCCTATGCCCACTGCTCTCCCAGACGCTCTCTATGGTCTACATGTCACAGAAAGGTCATTTTTTGATGCAGAGCGGAGAGGTCTGTGGAAGCTCAGCTCCGCTATCCACTGCCCTCACCCCAAATAGCATAGGCATATCATTTAACCTTTCCAGATCTCCATCTCCTCACTCGCAAAATAAAAGGCCCATATTACATATTCAAAGTTCCCTTTTGGTTCTAAAATCTATGAACAGGGATGATTACAAACGATCCACTGTAGGCTTTCTATACAATTGTAAGTATTTTCTCCATTAAGGATTATTCTACGTACAATTAAGTTGGTGTTACTGGGAATCTTTTTAATTTCTAGTGTTGGGATCCTATAAAAACCATGATATAAGCAAAGAATCCTAAGCCATGACTTCACTATACAATTACTGTATTTCTAGGGTTTTTTTTTTTGTCAGTGTGCCTCATCTAATATCAATAATATACAAATGAATATTGTCTAATGTCTTCCCACTTGCACTATAGTCATATTTATTCCAGGCCTAATATATGAAGCTGATTAAGGTTAAGTGGATTTTTTTTTAGACTTGGATTAATCTGGAGTGCTTCTTAATTCACCATGTTGCTGTATCCTAGCCATCTTCCTACTAGGATAAATTGGCATATCGTCTGATACAGTCAACTTTGGCAAACGAAGCAAAAACATTCAGGGAAAGGAATAAACTAGCACACGAATGAACTGGCTGGGTCTCTAGATTCACTGGAGTCACGCTCTTACACAAGGTTACTTCTGTAGTCAGCGTGCAAGATGAAAATAGGGCAATACCAATATTGTCTTTATACATCCTTGAATTTGCCCATAAAATACAGCTAGTTTTGTGTATAGCTCTGATAACAACTCATGTATAAATAGATAAATAAATAATATAATTTTATGCAGGTGTGCAAAATATAATTTTATAGTATTCTTTTTTTTTTTTTTGAGATGGAGTTTCACTCTGTCGACCAGGCTGAAGCGCAGTGGCGCGATCTTGGCTCACTGCAAGCTCCGCTTCCTGGTTTCACGCCATTCTCCTGCCTCAGCCTCCTGAGTAGCTGGGACTACAGGTGCCCGCCACCATGCCCGGCTAATTGTTTGTATTTTTAGTAGAGATGGGGTTTCACCGTGTTAGCCAGGATGGTCTCGATCTCCTGACCTTGTGATCCACCCGCCTCGGCCTCCCAAAGTGCTGGGATTACAGGTGTGAGCCACCGTACCTGGCCAATTTTATAGTATTCTTAATTACACTAATTTATCTTTTGGTTTGAGGGGTATATCTTGGTGCATATGGGTGAATTCTTGTTAAGTAAAATGTAAGTAGGAGATGATTTTTCCTGAGATGTTTATCTCAAGCCACTGTATTCTGCATAGATGACTCTTGGCAAAACATACCCAGCAGTCATCAAAGATGTGATATATATCTAATAGGTCAAAGGTCCTAAAAGAATGACTTTTCATTGAAAAACTCTATTTCATGTGACTTTTTTAACTGTATGTATTATTTTGTGTAAAACCAGCAACAAAAGACCTAAACAAAGAGAGGTTCCCCTCATGATGACAATGATGTTAAAATCATGATCCCTGATGATGTTAAAATTGAGAATAAGGCCGGATATTAGTATCAAACCAGAATTGTCATGTTTCATAGGCATATGTGAGTGATATAAACAGTGAGCAGTACTGGTATTCAGAGGAGGAGATTATTTTCAGTGACAGTGGACAAGGAAGAGGTGAGGGTGGAGGTGACACCTTAAGCTGGGTCCTAAAGGAGACTAACTTGCACACTGAAAAGAGTGATAAAGTGACAACTGCCTCTTAACTTAAAGAAAACCTAACAAGTATTAATGCCTCCTCCGAAAAGACAGAAAGCCCTGCTTTAGTCACTAAATATCTCTTCCTGCAATCCTCAAGTCAAGCCTGGGGTCACCCTAGTTAGCTTATTACAACAGTGCAAATTATTCAGGATAATTTGCTTGGAGGAATTAATTTAACATGTAAATTAATTTTCTCTTCACTGGACACATATCAGCCAAGCATACAGGCAATTTTAACATATAAATTAGAAAATTAGACACTCATGATTTAAAAACTAAAGAATCCAGATTACCTACCAAAAAGAGATCAAAATATCAGAACATGTACTATCTAAAGCTCCAAATCAAAACCCTGCCCCAGACTTTACCATAACCAAACAAACACACAGAGCTTTAGCTTAGGTTATAAAAGGAGAGGAATTATATTCTCCATCATGAAGGGTAAGTGTGGTCTACACTACAGCACACGAGAGAGAATCCTGTTATAGAAATATCCAAATGCTGGGCATGGCGGCTCATGCCAGTAATGCCAGCACTTCAGGAGGCCAAGGTGGGCACACTGCTTGAGCTCAAGAGTTCAAGACCAGTCTGGGCAATATGGCAAATGCCATCTACAAAAAATACAAACAAATCAGCCAGGCATGGTGACGTTTGCCTGTGGTCCCAGCTACTCAGGAGGCTGAGGTGGGAGGATCAAGGATCCTGGGAGTTCAAGGTTGCAGTGAGCTGTGATGGTGCCACTGCACTCCAGCCCAGGCAATAGAGCAAAACCTTGTTTCAAACAAACAAACAAACAAACAAACAAATCCAAGAGGAGAGTAGAAGCACAGGCCACACTACTAACAGTACAGTCAGAGTAAACTGAAACAAAACCAAAAAGGCTCTGTAAGTCCCAGTCCCAGTCATAACATTTCTAGAACTGTTCTGATTTAAAATATTTTGTCACTATGATGTCCTCGAAATTTTAATATTTCTGGATCCAAATTATATTTAGGCTACAAGAGAATTATACAAATTCACTATAGTAAAATCCACGAATTCATACAATCCACCCATTCTAGGACAGACCTTTAGTTCAAGGACATCTGTCTTGAGTTTTTAGTTCTAAACAAATTACCACAGATGAGGCTTCTGAAGGAACAATTTCCACCAATCCAAAGCTAACTGGCGCCAGGAACAATGTTTGGAAATGACCTTGTTACCGAAATTGTTAACAAACATTACTTTAAGAAGTCCTATTCTAATGCAGACACTCTTATAGATGACCCTCTCCACCCCGTTTCAATTTCTTAAAATTACTAAGGATTTTGGGCATTTCAAAAATTATTTCCAGACATTACCATTTATTCAGAGTGGTCTATCTCACCACTAATTTTCAGAACAAAAACCTTCTCTTCTTTAAATTCAGTTGTGCCTTCTGTAATTCAAGCCCTGTTGAATTTCAAGCTGTACTAACACGGACTTCTTTAAATAGAAGAGAAGGATAGGAAAGCAGGTGAGGAGAGAGTTCAGAATAGCCCTTTTAGTGAGAAAAATAGAAAGCACGGAAATCTCAGGTTCTGGCTAGTACATTGGGAATGATACGGGAAAGTCAAGGGACTCCAATCCTGTACAATAGGATTACTCTCAGGTCCTATTGTACAGGATTGGAGTCCCTTGACAGGCATTCCTATCAGGAAATGCACCTAAAACAGGAAAAAAAAAAAAGGCGTGGAAAATAATTAATGGAAACCTAAAAAGTGACTCTAACATCAGTTTAAGCTTGGGAAGATTTGAAAGAAAAAAAAAAGTTTGCATGTATGTGTTGAGTCACAGTGTAACCAAAAAATAATGCCTGGCTTTATTAGGTACACATAACATTTCTTAGAGCCATATACAGGAATTTTCATCAGGCACCCTCAAGTAACTTAATCTGGTAACAGTCTGATACAAATTCATATGACTATTTTTTTCTAAAATGTTTTCTAAAAGTGTTGACTAAATCCTCCCTAACTCTTCTGTTGGGATTGCATAATAGTTACTAGGTAAGGCTGTCAGTTTCCAAGATAAATGGTTCTTACTTTCTGAGAAGTGATAGTTATAATTTCAGCCTTAAGGAAGGGGAGAAAAAACAAATAAAATTCTAAGAAAGGGGAGATGGAAAAAGCAAAATAGATTCCTCATCAACAGAAGACACAATAGGCTGGGCACAGTGGCTCACACCTGTAATCCCAGCACTTTGGGAGGCCAAGGCAGATGGATCATGAGGTCAAGAGATTGAGACCATCCTGGCCAACATGATGAAACCCCATCTCTACTAAAAATACAAAAATTAGCCAGGCATGGTGACAGGCACCTGTAGTCCCAGCTACTCAGGAGGCTGAGGCAGGAGAATCGCTTGAACCCAGGAGGCGGAGGTCACAGTGAGCTGAGATTGTGCCATTCCACTCCAGCCTGGTGACAGAGCGAGATTCCACCTCAAAAAAAAAAAGAAGAAGAAGACACAATAACATTAAAGAGCTATTTTGAGATAAGTGAGAAAAGACTTTCTGAGAACATAGATGTAACAGAGTTTGGCCCCATTTTTTATGTCTGGCCACTGACAGCATTTAAGCTTCCACCATTTTCTATTCTCCCCTCCCCTACACTGCCCCACCACACACCTGGTACTTTAGATACAGAAATCCATGGGCATCTCCTGAGCTCCCTGCACTGGCGGGAAGCTTGAATCCCTCAAGCCCACAGATTGAATGCTCTCCAGCCCCACTCCCTAGCCACTTTAAAGGCCCAGCCTCCTCTCTGTTCTTGCCATTTTGGACCAGCTTTCATCTATCCTGCTCTCCCCAGAAATCCTGTGTATGAGTAGCAAACTTTCAAGTTATCTTGGTGTGTGAAATGTCATCAGTGTTGAAATCTGGCCTATTAACTGGGTCCCTCATCTTTTGGCAGGTGATCACAAAACAGTGGGATGAGGTAAAGCAGACAAAAGCTGCCCACAGGAGGGTATGAGCCGGGGGCAGGAATTACTATAGATTATAGCAAAGTTTTATAGGAAGGTGGTATTAGGATATGTAATTAGCCATGACCTTCTCTATTTTGTTTGGACATGGCACTATTTCCATCAGTACAAGGAGGGGCAACAAGCTCAGTTCTGCACAGCTAGAATCTCTTGGCTTATTCCTGAGGCCAGGGGAGGGGGATAAAATTACTGCATGGTGACATCAGTCATTTCAGGTACAGATAAAAATACACATGTATACATACAAAAATTGAGCTTGGCCGGGCACGGTGGCTCACGCCTGTAATCCCAGCACTTTGGGAGGCCGAGGCAGGCAGATCACGAGGTCAGGAGATCGAGACCATCCTGGCTAACACGGTGAAATCCCGTTTCTACTAAAAATACAAAAAATTAGCCGGGCGTGGTGGCAGGCACCTGTAGTCCCAGCTACTCGGGAGGCAGAGGCAGGAGAATGGCGTGAACCTGGGAGGCGGAGCTTGCAGTGAGCCGAGATCGGGCCACTGCGCTCCTGCCTGGGCGTCAGAGCGAGACCTCGTCTCAAAAAAAAAAAAAAAAAAAAAAAAATTGAGCTTTAGAGTCTATTAGGATATTCCAGATTTCAGTTCAGTATTTCTTCACTTGGATTTGTGATATTCTGTTGCTTTGCAGGAGAAAATAACTAGGTTAGAAGAGGGGGGAATTTTCATCCCTTAAAATATAATAGAAAAGCATCGCCACTGTAACAACCTATGAAAGTATAATTCTTTGGTATTTAACAAAATGAAGAGTCTGAGTGGATTTGCCCAGACATTCAGGTAGATTCTCCACTGTGAAGTCTCTGATGTCTAATGAGGGCTGAACTACACCTGAAAGCTCTGCCATATTTATGTGACAGAACTCATACTGGAGAAAAACCCTACAAGTGTAAAGAATGTGGTCAAGCCTTCGGTCAGAGCTCAACTCTTACAAAACATACAAAAGTCCACACTGAAGAGAAACCCTACACCTGTAAAGACTGTGGGAAAGCCTTCAGCCAGAGCTCATCTCTCACCCAGCATCAGAGGGTTCATACTGGAGAGAAACCGTTTGATTGTCAGGAGTGTGGGAAAGCCTTCAGTAGAACTGCCCGTCTTACCCAACATCAGAGGATCCACACTGGAGAGAAGCCCTGTGTATATACATACATACATACATATATATTATGTTTATAATAGAATATAAATTATAAAATGATATAATTGTACCTTCTGTTGATGAGGAATCTATTTTGCTTTTTCCATCTCCCCTTTCTTAGAATTTTCTTTTTTCCCCCTTCCTTAAGGCTGAAATTATAACTATAGTTTTAGTAAATATATACATATATATTTACATATATACTATAAAACATATGTACTATATACTATATACATATATTTGTTTATTTATTTATTTTTTTGCAGATACTTGAATGTTTGTGTTCATTAGGGTTCCAGGCTCTCTTGCAACTCTTTTTGTGCTCTTTGGGTGATATTATCCACTCCCATGGCTTCAATTACCATCCATTCTCAGGCAACTCCCAACTCTGTACCATCAGTTAAGATCTCTTTCCTTCAAGCCTGTAATCCCAGCACTTTGGGAGGCCGAGACGGGCGGATCACGAGGTCAGGAGATCGAGACCATCCTGGCTAACATGGTGAAACCCCGTCTCTACTAAAAAATACAAAAATCTAGCCGGGCGAGGTGGCGGGCGCCTGTAGTCCCAGCTACTCGGGAGGCTGAGGCAGGAGAATGGCATAAACCCGGGAGGCGGAGCTTGCAGTGAGCTGAGATCCGGCCACTGCACTCCAGCCCGGGCGACAGAGCGAGACTCCGTCTCAAAAAAAAAAAAAAAAATCTCTTTCCTTTACTACAATACATTTGGCATGTCCTCCTTATATTCATCTAGCCCCCAGACATCACCACTTACAGCAGGTTTCCTCAACTGCAGCACTATTGACATTTGAGACAGACATGTCTTCGTGTGGGGCCCTGTCCTGTGCAGTGTAGGATATTTAGCAGCATCCCTGGTTCCTGGACGCTCCCCATGAGATGCCCATAGCACACTTCAGACATGGCCAAATGTCCCTTGGGGGGCAAACTTGTCCCTGGTTAAGAACCACTGGTTTAGACTTATTACAGACACTTCCAACAACTTAAGATACACTGAACTCATCTTCCACCCCCTAAACTTGCTACTTCTCCTGTGTTCTCCATCTCAGGGAAGAGACCTTCCATTCACCTACACATCCAAACCAGAAACCTGAGAATTTTCTTTGTCTGTTACTCCCTCACCTCTCAAATCTATACAACAAATTATGTCAGTTTTATAATCTTAAAATTATTCAAATTATTTCCTTCTCTTCGTATTTCTTAGACAGCAGAAAACTAGGTAGAATGAGGACAGAGTAAATGAAGAAGTGATTCCAGCTACTAAAGAAGAAAGGGGAATAGCCTCATAAAATGCCTCAGGATGAGGCACAAAGGTGATCTCTGGATTATGCATTGGGGTTATAACTTTAAGGAGGAAGTATCTCTTCCTTGAGTCTGGGAAGAAATAGAGGGGTAAGCTATTAGGATTCTGACGTGGTCAAGTGAAGATGAGACTGCAGGGGGATTCAACATCTTCTACAGGCCTGGAGGATTTGGGAAGAACCCCTAACTCTTATTTCTAAAGATGCAATCTGCCTTGTTCTCACTTGCCTGTACAGCTGCTTCTTGGCACCTCTCCCTCCTGCATGTGTGTTTGTGGGTTTACCACTTCTTCCAACTGGGAGACAGCAGGTTTGGAAAATGGACATCCTACTAAGAGACACAAACAGAATGTAATTTTAAGTTCAAAAGAGAAAGGACCACCCTATTCTCAGTCCCACTCTGCTGCATTTTAGAGAGGAGAAAATGAAATAACTGTCAAGAGCAATTAAATAATCTCTCCCCAAGCAGGGTGAAAAACAGTTTAAGGCTCTGATCTGGATTCTGTGGGGGAAAATCACCAAAGCCTCATTTGTTATCATCTCCTAATAGAAGCAAGGGAATCTTTAGAAGGCAAAGGTATCCTGAAAGGTCAATCTGGGGTAGAAGGACCCAAGCTTACCCAAGGAGACCAGGTTCCTATAGTTCTCCAGCATTACATCTCTGTACAAGACTCTGAGCAGGCTCCAGTTCTCTCCATTCTTCCTCAGTGAAGTTCACAGCCACATCCTTGAATGACACAAAGCCCTGAAACACCTGCATGAGGTTCTGAAGAAAAAGTTAAATGAGGCATAATTAGGGGAGACTAATGGGATGGAGAGGAAATAGATTAAACTATGTTCACAGTGTCAAAGACAAGATTTTATTGACTCGTATATTAAAGAATCTTAAAATCTTAAAATGCGTATACCTCTTTGACATAATTTGATAGTTTTATTATACAGTAATTTTATATATAGGACTCAATTACAAGAAAACTATTGGCAGGGTGCGGTAGCTCATGCCTGTAATCCCAGCACTTTGGGAAGCCAAGGCGGGCAAATCACAAGGTCAGGAGATCAAGACCATCCTGGCTAACACAGTGAAACCCCATCTTTACTAAAAATACCAAAAAAATTAGCCAGGCGTGGTGGTGGGCGCCTATAGTCCCAGCTACTCAGGAGGCTGAAGCAGGAGAATGGCGTGAACCCGGGAGGCGGAGCTTGCAGTGAGCCGAGATCGCGCCACTGCACTCTAGCCTGGGCGACAGAGCAAGACTCTGTCTCAGAAAAAAAAAAAAAAGAGGGAAAAAAAGAAAACTATCAGAAATATGGAGAGTTATAAACAAAGAATCACATCTATTTATACCTTACGATAGCAAAATAGCAAAATCATTCTAAATAACCTAAATGTTTGAGAACAGTGCTAGGAGCTGCTAACCATCCATGAGAATACACCTCCTGCTCTCCTTTCTGGGTATACAAACATTTCCCAACTACACCTGGCCGTGAGATCCTAACCAACGGAATGCAAGCAGAAGTGATGTGCGTCCTTTCCAGGCCTGACTCACGTATATTCTTCCATGCTGCTTTCCCCTTCTGACTGGCTGGTAGGGCCACGAGCCCCAGAGTGAGTTTGGAAGCCACGTGGTAAAGAGGCTAGAGCTTCAGATAGCTCAGGTCCCTGAATGGCCATCCTATCAATCTATATACCCAGTCACATGGCTATGACAGCAAACAATACACTTCTATTGTATTAAGGCCATATATATTTTGGGTCTATTGGTTACAACAGTTACTAGTAAGCCAACGCAAACTAATTCAGAAATTAGCACCTTCAAGTGGGAGATATCATAATAAAAAGTTCAAACACACAGGTGGCACTGGCTTGAAAGTCAGGTGGCACGCTTCAAAGAAAAGAATATTTAAGACTGGAAAAATGCAGACTGTCTCCTTTTTTTTTTTTTTTTTTTTTTTGAGACGGAGCCTCACTCTGTTGCTGGAGTGCAGTGGCCACGATGATTTCGGCTCACTGCAACCTCCACCTCCCATGTTTTTTTTTTTTTTTTTTTTTTTTGAGGCGGAGTCTCGCTTTGTTGCCCGGACTGGAGTGCAGTGGCCGGATCTCAGCTCACTGCAAGCTCTGCCTCCCGGGTTTATGCCATTCTCCTGCCTCAGCCTCCCGAGTAGCTGGGACTACAGGCGCCCGCCACCTCGCCCGGCTAGTTTTTTTGTATTTTTTTAGTAGAGACGGGGTTTCACCGTGTTAGCCAGGATGGTCTCGATCTCCTGACCTCGTGATCCACCCGTCTCGGCCTCCCAAAGTGCCACCTCCCATGTTTAAGTGATTCTCCTGCCTCAGCCTCATGAGTAGCTGGGACTATAAGCGTAAGCCACTACACCCATCTAATTTTTTTGTATTTTTAGTAGAAACGGGGTCTCACCATGTTGTCCAGGCTGGTCACAAACACCTGACCTCAGGTGATCCGCCCACCTCAGGCTCCCAAAGTACTGGGATTACAGGCATGAGCCACCGCATCCAGCCAAAAGATGCAGACTATTAATACACACTAGCAAACTAATTAGCAACTATGAGGGCAGGGCAAATGCTCACTGGGCCTGTGGCTCTAGAACAGCTTGGAAAGCGCCGCCAGAATGCTCTTTGTGTAGAATGCTCCTGGATATGTCTGGCAAAGAAAGAATGAGTTAAGTTCAGGAAACAATGTGTCAATTTTCAAGCCAAAGCAAAAGAGAATAGAGTACAGAAACCTGAGGCCTCACATGGTTGGAAAAGCAAACTGTTTCTAGATCTCAAACAGTGTGAAGTAAGTCTAATAAGAGCTTTGAGCAATAAAGGCCCATTACATCTGTCAACTAAACAAAGTGATTTAGCCCTGTAAAAAAAAGGTCAGATTGAGAATGTGGCCTTCCCACTCAAGTGTATTGTTCAGCTGGCCTTAAGGTTAACTTAAGTAAATTGAGAGAGACATATGGTAAGTAAGAAACTAAGAAATAGGCCAAGCTGGCCGGGTGCAGTGGCTCACGCCTGTAATCCCAGCACTTTGGGAGGCTGAGGTGGGCAGATCACGAGGTCAGGAGATGGAGAGCATCCTGGCTAACACAGTGAAACCCCGTCTCTACTAAAAATACAAAAAAAAATTAGCCAGGCGTGGTGGCGGGTGCCTGTAGTCCCTGCTACTCGGAAGGCTGAGGCAGGAGAATGGCATGAACCCGGGAGGCGGAGCTTGCAGTGAGCTGAGATCCGCGCCACTGCACTCCAGTCTGGGTGACAAAGCAAGACTCTGTCTCAAAAAAAAAAAAAAAAAAGGAAAGAAATAGGCCAAACTTGAGAATCATATCTAGGAAAGAACTTTGAGTATAAGAAGCCTTTAATTTTTTGTGGAACAACATCTCCGTGATTTCAATGTACTGACTTCTTTCCTGTGCCAGAGGAATCAGTATCTTGCTTTGATTCTAA
This sequence comes from Piliocolobus tephrosceles, assembly GCF_002776525.5. Lineage (NCBI taxonomy): Eukaryota > Metazoa > Chordata > Mammalia > Primates > Cercopithecidae > Piliocolobus > Piliocolobus tephrosceles. The sequence goes on from NC_045449.1 coordinate 15,589,063, forward strand.
GTCATTTATGTCACTAACTTTCTATAAATCCTTCAAGATTCTACTCAGCCTTCAGGGCCCACATCAAATCTTACAACTTTCATTAGTCTAGGAGCTGCTTAAAAGAACTTTAAAATGCTAGTTGAATGAATAAAACCTTCCTAAATCCCTCTCAGCCAGACACATTTGCTCCTGCTCCTCCAAGTCCAAAAAGCATTTTCCCTAAGACACTCTATTATTGAGTAGGCCCTTAATAAAAAGGGCCCTTAATAATAAGGTCTTTAAGAATAATAAATCTGCTGGTTTGTGCCACATAGATTTGTGTACATCTTTTCTCCCCAAAATATTCTAAGCAGATGGAAGAAAGAAATGCCTCACGTGCCTTCACATATCTACGCCAAATGTCTCAAGTGAACAAAAAGAAGCTCGATTCTCACCCAACCATGTTCTAGGAGTCATGCTCCTCAATTATCTGCTAAAGAGGCCTCATTCCCACCCCGCTGCCCCCATCCTTTCTCTACACTGCCAACTGATGGGTGAGGCTACCAAGCCGCCTGACCTTCACTGCTGCTGCCATACAACTGAGGAATACTCGAACGCCATCTCGTGAGCAGTCCATCCCACTCACTCGATCCTTTCCTTTCAAACTGCTGTGGCTAATGTAATTGACAAGCTTCATGCTAAGAGAAAGAAATTTGCTTCAGCAATTAAAATAAGATTTCCGAGAAGAGAGGAAAATCCCCAACTCAATTAAAATAAGATTTCCGAGAAGAGAGGAAAATCCCCAACTCAATTAAAATAAGATTTCCGAGAAGAGAGGAAAATCCCCAACTCA
>NC_045449.1:15589886-15662021 GCF_002776525.5 Piliocolobus tephrosceles
CTCAATTAAAATAAGATTTCCGAGAAGAGAGGAAAATCCCCAACTCACCTGGGACTCTGCTGTCCGGCAAAGAGCAGCCATATTTTCCTTCTCAAGACACCTCTTTTGGGAAACGGCAGGGTCCTCAGAAGGCAGAACTGGAAGGAAATCGACATAAAGGAATCTGGTTTATCTTCATGTATCTCAAACCTGGGAGTTTAGAAACAGCCACTTATGACAAAATGTGCCTCTGACCTTGGCTGTCCATAGCTTGAAGGATTTTACAGACATCTAGGTAATGAGATTTCAAAGATAATCTCAGAGGATAGAATGAACGTGAACTTAGGGAAAGGTATGACCATTAACTGGGTTCAGGATCTGCGTGAGCCACTGCTCTGAAAATGAGATTCCCTGGGACCAAAAAACCCTAAAACAAAACAAGAAGTGCAATGTTACAGTTGGAGAGGTGCTTAAAGACCTCCAGGCTCAACTCCTTTATTCGCAAATGGAGAAAGTGACCAATTTTATAGAACAAGAAAAAGGGAATCACAGCAGCAAAAGGCAGCAGTGCCCACCCCAGCAGTCATGGTCAGGGACACCTTTAGCCACCCCATGGTGAGTATTCCAGGCCCAGGGTGAGTCTGTAGCCATCTTAGGTCTGTTCCACCACACACGCTCCACTAAATTGCATGTGTCATATCATCTACCCCTGCATCCTAAGCACCAAGCACAGTGTACTTGGCAGACAGTAGTCCCTAAGTATTGTGAATGAATTAATGAATGAGCCCCAAATTCCCTCGGTCTGATTCTATGCCCAACAAGCAACCTTCCGCTCATAATTTACTTCTCCATTTTGATTTTTTGCCTGTAGGGAGAAAACTGCTGATCATATTACCTTTGAGCACTTCTTTGAGCTTATCTCTAGGTAGTAGGGTTACATGCTATTTATCTTATTCTACATATCATTCTACATTTTCCTAATACTTTACAGTTTATTATTTCTTCAATCCTCTCTCCACGCACCTCCAAAAAGCAGTACTTAAAGCTCCTTGTGGATGTGTTTGGGGGAAGAAGTAGTTCTTTCTAGGCCTCAGTTATTATCAAGTACAGAGTTTCACAATTTTGTAGAATCCAAGCCTCCTGTAATCCTTTGTCATTGGAACTCTGGCTCCGGAGTCTGCCTACCTGCTGCCTTTACATCCTGGCTCTGTATAACCATAGCCAAGTTTCTTCTGGGCTTCCGTTTCCTAATTTTTTTTTTTTTTTTTTTTGAGACGGAGTCTCGCTCTGTCACCCAGGCTGGAGTGCTGTGGCCGGATCTCAGCTCACTGCAAGCTCCACCTCCCGAGTTCACGCCATTCTCCTGCCTTAGCCTCCAGGGTAGCTGGGACTACAGGCGCCGCCACCTCGCCCGGCTAATTTTAAAAAAGAGAATAATGGCCAGGCACAGGGGCTCACGCCTGTAATCCCAGCACTTTGGGAGGCCAACGCGGGCAGATCACAAGGTCAGGAGACCAAGACCATCCTGGTTAACACGGTGAAACCCCGTCTCTACTAAAAATAGAAAAAAAATTAGCCAGGCGTGGTGGCGGGCGCCTGTAGTCCCAGCTACTCGGGAGGCTGAGGTAGGAGAATGGCGTGAACCTGGGAGGCAGAGGTTGCAGTGAGTCGAGATTGCACCACCCTGGGCAACAGACTGAGACACGGTCTCAAAATAATAATAATAATAATAATGGTACCTACCCTGCTACAATGTGCGTTAATGCACATAAATGGCCCAAACCAGTACCTGGTACAGAATAAGCACTCAGGAAAGGTCATTTAATCATCAGTTAATTATTACTCTCAATATTTTCTGCATATCAACATTAACCAAGACTTTATGGCACTTTCTTTCTATACTTTGTTTTACAAGGAAAAAAGGTACGATCAATATGTTTGGTCGTACTCCCAAATCCAACTTCCCCACAAGATGCCTGTGCCCTCCCTGTACTGGACACTGGCAATCAGTGGGAGCTAAGGTAGAGTTAGGAACTCCTAAGTTCCAGGACTTCCAGAAATCAGAGGGCCTGAGGGCAGGATATTACAGGAGAGCCAAACAGACTAGAGATAGACAATGGAAGTCCCTAATCTGGGACATCCCTTTGTATCTCCTTAAGAGAAAGCACTTTTTGAGAGCAAACTGAAAGAGAGCCAAGGAGCAGTCCTTAATTCTGCCAGAAATGAGCAGCAGGGCCATGGATCCTGGGGACGCAGGCCCCAGCTCTACCCCTGAGCTCATAGAAGGTTCAAGGGACTAGGGCTCTCCTATGTGCTGTAATGCCAAATCAAGTCATCAGCCTCTCCATACCTATTTCTTTCTCCTCTTCCAAGGAATCTGACTTATCCCCCCTCATCCTTCAGAGAGGCAGGTGGCATAATGGAAAGACTATGGAAGTACGGTATCTTGTTTTTTCACAGTTTCAAATTAAAAGGGAATGATATTAGTTAAAATCACTACCATTCTTCGCACACTCACCATGCACCAGGTGCTTTCCATAAATCCCTATTTACAGATGAGGAAACTGTTAACTTGCCCAAGGTCTCTGTGCTGCCCACACACATTTTACAAGGTTTCTGTAAAGAAAAACTAAAATGAGGTTGTGTGTGCACACTGTAGATTCTCGGCTAATGGCAGGACCCTTTATTTCTATTTCTCACCTCTGTTCTGGAGTTTGCAGGTCCAGTCCTCCATAATCATAGCCTTTGCTACACTAATTGGGTGTAGCAACCTTTCCATTCTCCACATATCTTCCTGGGAATTGCCAGCATTCTCCCAGAAACTCTGGCAAGAGATTCTGGATTGAAGTTTTTCCCTTTTTCATTGTATTTCTTTTTTCATTCTCTGAGACTCTATTCAGAACGCAGAGTCTGAAGCAGTATCTTTTGAGCCAAAGCTAAACTCAAGAACTTCAGCAGCCATTTAATCTTCAGGAAGCCCTAAACACAGGCAAGTCTCAGTACCTTTATACCACCAGGGCCCTGCAGAGTCAGACGCTAGGAACATAGACAGCTAGTTACAGACAGCAGTAAAGATACTGGGCCTGCTGAATACAAAAGTGCAGGGTGGTGGAAAGTGCCCTGCTGGGAGTGCCTGGATTCTAATTTTCACTATGTGCTAGTTGGCTGGGTGCCCTACAAGTTACTTTTCCTTCTTGGGTGTTTCCTTCTTATGTACAAATGGAGAGATGGATGCCTACTATTAATAAAAGCGACAACTGATTGATCCCTTACTTGGTATCTGGCCCTGTGTCAACTGTTGCATGTCAAAATTCCATTTAATCCTCACAACCACCACTGAAAAGTAGGTAAAACAAACCTCAAATTACAGGTAAAGAACACGAGACACAGAGAGTAACCTGCTTAACACTCACATCAGAGCAATACCATTCTCTGAAAATGTAGATAAACGGATCTCTGATATCCATCTCCATGTTCACACTGTTCGTCTATAAAACGGTTCCACCACACTGCAGGCTGCAGAGACAGAAGAGACGCGTTGGTGCCTAACCTGGCCCGGGCACGGGAGCCTTGGGCACGACCTGCCTCACCTTCCAGCCAAGTGCTCCAAGTTATGCGGGCCCTCATCCTGCTTCGAAGCAAACGACCCGGAGGTGTCTCGGACAGGAAACACACATACACCCCACTCCCACACACACAAAACCCAAAGACACGCTCCAGGGGCAGAGGGGGCGCGTCAAGGTGGACGAGTCCTAGCTCCAGTAGAAGGAATTACAGTCAGATCAGCGGGCCCAGGGAGAGGTCCAAAGGGGAAAAGCCGGGACCCAAGTCTGACAATCCACTGCTGAACACACACACCCTGTCCAGCGTCTGCTCCTCCTCGGTCCAGACACGGGGAGGGACTCTGCTAGGGAAGACACGGAGGACACAGACTGGCCACGCGCAGAAACCCCCGGACAAAGGGGCCGGAAGCGGAAGGTGCGCGCCGAGGCTCCTGGGAAATGTAGTCCGGAGCGGCCTGGGAGACAGCAAGATTCCCTCTCAAAAAAAAAAAACAAAAACAAACAAAAACTAAACAATGGTAAAAGTGAAGTTATAAAGTAGAGTACTTTTTTTCTTTGAGACGGAGTCTACCATTGTCGCCAGAGTAGAGGGCAGTGGCGCGATCTTGACTCACTGCAACCTCCGCCTCCCGGGTTCAAGCGATTCTCCTCCTCAGACTCCCGAGTAGCTGGGATTACAGGCGCCCGCCACCATGCCCAGCTAATTTTTTTTTTATTTTTAGTAGAGACAGGGTTTCCCCATATTGGCCAGGTTGGTCTCGAACCCCTGACCTCAGGTGATCCACTCATCTTGGCCTCCCAAAGTGCTGGGATTACAGGCGCCAGCCACCACGCCCGGCCCAGAAATTGTTTCTTATGCTTGGTCTAATCTGTTTTTAAGAGTCTTGATTGTATTTTTCATTTAATTCATTGAATTCTCCAGTTCTAGATTTTCTGTATGGTTCTTTTTTATATCTCTGTTAAATTTCTCATTCAAATTATGAGTTTTCTTGATTTAATTGAATTGTGTAACTGTATGCTCTTGAATTCCACTGTTTCCTTAAGATTACTATTTTAAATTATTTTTCTGGAACTTTGTATATTTTCTTTCTTTCTTTTTTTTTTTTTTGAGACGGAGTCTCTTCTCTGTCGCCCAGGCTGGAGTGCAGTGGCATGATCTCAGCTCACTGCAAGCTCCGCCTACCGCGTTCACGCCATTCTCCTACCTCAGCCCCCTGAGTAGCTGGGACTACAGGCGCCTGCCACTACGCCCGGCTAATTTTTTTGTATTTTTAGTAGAGACGGGATTTCACCGTGTTAGCCAGGATGGTCTCAGTCTCCTGACCTCGTGATCCGCCCGCCTCAGCCTGCCAAAGCGCTGGGATTATAGGCGTGAGCCGCCGCACCCCGCCGGAACTTTGTATATTTTCTTATGGTTGAATTTTGTATATTTTTTTATGATTGGTGTCTGTTACCGGAAATTATTGTGTTCTTTGGAGGTGTCGTGCTCCTTGCGCTTTCATGTTTCATGTGTTTCTACATTTTTTCCTTCCTTCCTTCCTCCCTCCCCTCCCCTCCCCTCCCCTCCCCTCCCCTCCCCTCCCCTCCCCTCACCTCCCCTCCTTTTTCTTTCTTTCTTTTTTTTTTTTGACAGAGTCTTGCTCTGTCGGCTGGAGTGCAGTGATGAGATCTTGGCTCATGGCAACCTCTGCCTCCCACGTTCAAGGGATTCTCCTGCCACAGCCTCCCGAATAGCTGAGATTACAGGCATGTGCTGCCATACCAGGCTAATTTTGGTATTTTTAGTAGAGATGGGGTTTCACCATTTTGGCCAGGCTGGTCTGGAACTCCTGAATGACTTCAAGCGATCTGCCCACCTCAGCCTCCCAAAGTGCTGGGATTACAGGCATGAGCCACCACACCTGGCTGTACATTGATTTATACACATATGATGAAACAATCACCCTTCCAATTTCATGGAGCAGGTTCTGCAGGGAAAGATTTATTCGTATGGGTCTTGGAGTGTTTCTTCAACGGAGTATGTTAGCTTTAGTTCTAGGTGGATGCAGTAGTGCATTCTCTACATAGTTTCTTCAGCCGTAATACATGCTAATGACAGGCTGGGTGTGGTGACTCACTCCTGTAATCCCAGTCCTTTGGGAGGCTGAGACAGGTGGATCAAGAGGTCAGAAGTTCAAGAGCAGCCTGGCCAAGATGGTGAAACCCCGTCTCTACTAAAAACACAAAAATTAGCCAGGCGCGGTGGCAGGCACCTGTAATCCCAGCTACTTGGGAGGCTGAGGCAGGAGAATTGCTTAAACCCAGGAGGCGGAGATTGCACTGAGCCGAGATCATGCCACTGCACTCTAGCCTGGGTGACAGAGAAAGACTCCGTCTTAAAAATAAACAAACAAACAAACATGCTGGTGACATTTGTGAATGTCTCAGCGGCCTAGGCTAAGAGGTGGTGGTGGTGGTCATGCGGCTTTTGCACAGGGCTGTTTCTCAAGTCAGGGGCTCATTTGTGCACATGGTGGCTCAACCAACTTGGGGTCTCGCTCACTGGGGTTGGGGCTATGGGACTGTTAACTCTGGGTGAGGACACGAATGCATTGTTGCTTGGCCAGCCTAGAGGGTGCCTGCCAGTGGTGGCCTGTGGCTCTGTTTCTCAGACCCTGGACACAGGAGCACAGCTGCTTGGCTGTCCTGGGAGCATGTCTTCTAGGCGAAGCCTGAGGGGCTGTTACTTAGGCTTGCAACAAAGGCACAAAGCTGCTTGGCTGGCCGGGAGATGTGTGTCCTGGAGTGACCCATGAGACTGTTTCTCAGGCCTGGGATGTAGGCACACTGCTTAGCTGACCTGGTGGGGTGTCTGCCTGGGGCAGCCTGTGAAGCTGTTTCTCAGGCCCTGAACATGGACACATGGCTTCTCGGCTGGCCTGCGTGCATATCTGCTAAGCATGGCCCACAGGGTTTTTTCTCAGGTTCAGGATGTGGACTCCTGGCTTCTTGGTTGGCCAGGGGTGGCCTGAAAGACTTTTTCAGGCTGGGAATGTGCGGGTACAGTTACTGGATCAGCCTTAGGGCGTGCCTTCCAGGGGCACCCTGTGGGATTGTTTCTCAGGCCTGGGATGTGGTTGGACAGCTGGTCAGCCAGCCTGAAGGGCATGTCTGTCAGGAGTGAGCCACGATGCTGCATCATAGGCCCTGATCAGGAGTGTGGGGCCTTTGGGCAGGACAGGGGCACGTCAACAATGGGAGTGGGTACCACAGGGCTGTTTCTCAGGCTGTGGGCACAGGAGCATAGCCATTCTGCTGACAGGGCAGCATGTCAGCTGCTCAGTGGCACAGGGACCTCTCCTGCGTTGTGGATGGTGGTCAGCAGTTTGGCTGGCTCAAGACATATTTGCCCTGGGCAGGATTGCCACGTGGTTCCTCTGTCTCGAAGTGCAGACGGTTGGGGTTGTCTTCTCTGTTATGCAGGACCAGAATCACAATTGATCCTAGGCCCAATCTATGCACAGTTGGGATTATGGAGTTTAGCCACCCTTGTGAGATTTGTAGAAAGAAGATGGAGCCCTGATGCTGCAGAGGTGCAGTGGCTACTGACCCCATAGAATGGTGCACTCCAGAGGTGGCTCTAGTCTCAAGATGGCCTGGTGCTGCTGCTGCCACAGCTTGGTTCACAGTGGGCGAGTGGAGGTTGGGAGCACACACTTTCTGTTCCTAATCCAGAGCGGTGCGGTAGCAAGAACTTCAGCCAGCTCTCTAAACTAGGCTCAGGGCTTTCAAGGACTGTGGGATTCTCCTGTAGTAAGGACTGTGGGTAAGGCAATGGGGGCTGGTGGAGTGGTTCTGCTTACCTTTTTCCTGTAAAGGGAAGTCCCTCCTGTCTCCAGGCTCATTGAAGCTGGGTGGGGGAGATGGGGCTGCAGAGGCTGGGTAACTCCACACTGCTCTCCTGGATTTCCAATCACCTCAGCTGCCTCTCCACTCCCCCACTGCACTCCAGTGCTTTCCCTTCAACATTTCAGTAAAACTGTAGCTGTTTTACCTGTTTATTCATTGCTTTGGTCCTTCCTGGGTAGGAGGAGCGGAGGCAAGATCCATACATCTCTGGTCAGCCATCTTGCTCTATTTCCAGCTCTCTCTTTGTTATAAACTTTTCTTAATCTAAATTCAGAAACTAACTTTTAACCTAATTATTAATAGATATTGAACGTTATCAATTATTTCTATTGAATTAGTTATTTGGTTTTACTTTTCCTTTAGAATCCATTAATGTAGAAAATTTCATAGCTAGATTTTCTGATGTTAAAATCAACTTGATCATGATATAGGTTAAATTCAGTTGGCTGGCTGAGGGCAGTGGCTCACACCTATAATCCCAGCACTTTGGGAGGCTGAGGTGGGTGGATCACGTAAGGTCAGGAGTTCAAGATCAGCCTGAATAATATGGTAAAACCCCATCTCTACTAAAAATACAAAAATTAGCCGGGAATAGTGGCTGGTGCCTGTAATCCCAGCTACCGGAAGGCTGAGGCAGGAGAATTGCTTGAACCTGGGAGGCAGAGGTTGCAGTGAGTCAAGATCATGCCATTGCACCCCAGCCTGGGTGACTCAGTGAGACTCCATCTCAAAAAAAAAAAAAAAAAAAAAAAAAAAATTCAATTGGCTGGCCGGGCACGGTGGCTCACGCCTGTAATCCCAGCATTTTGGGAGGTCGAGGCAGGTGGATCACAAGGTCAGGAGATCAAGACCATCCTGGCTAACACAGTGAAACCCCATCTCTACTAAAAATACAAGAAAAAAAAAAAAATCCGGGCATGGTGACGGGTGCCTGTAGTCCCAGCTACTCAGGAGGCTGAGGCAGGAGAATAGCATGAACCTGGGAGGCAGAGCTTGCAGTGAGCAGAGATTGTGCCACTGCACTCCAGCCTGGGCGACAGTACAAGACTCTGTCTCAAAAAAAAAAAAAAAAAAAAGAAAAGAAAAAGAAAAAAATGAAAAATTCAGTTGGCTAATATTTTATTTAGGTTTTGTACTTATGTCCATAAGTAAAATTGGCTTATAATTTTCATTTTTATTCCTTGTATTATCCTTATCCATTTTAAGAACCAAGTTTATATTAAATTACTAAAATAAATCTGGCAGCTTTATCTCTTTTTATTCTTCTGAGTTGTTTTAGAACACCTTTTATATGAGATAGAGAAGATTGGTACATTGAAAGTTTGGTAGAATTTGGAGTGTGGCCCCACATTTTAATTTCTTTTATGGCAATCGAGCTATTGAAGTTTCCAATTTCATTTTGCACCTTTTTATTTATTTCATATTTTCCTAAATTTATCTACTTCATCTATGCTTTCAAATGTATTGGTAGTTAATAATGTCGGTTGTACCTCTGTTTATTCAATCTGCAGTTGTATAACTTTGCTCTCTTAAATTCATCATTCTCATTTGAAGTTTGTGTATCTTATTAATCTGTTCATTAAGTCAGCTTTCGGTGTTTGTTTGTTTGTTTTAAGATGGAGTCTCGCTCTGTCGTCCAGGCTGGAGTGCAATGGCATGACCTCAGCTCACTGCAACCTCTGCCTCCTGGGTCCAAGCGATTCTCCTGCCTCAGCCTCCTGTGTAGCTGGGATTACAGGCGTGTGCCACCACACCCAGCTAATTTTTGTATTTTTAGTACAGATGGGATTTCACCATGTTGATCAAGCTGGTCTTGAACTCCTGACCTCAAGTGATCCACCCACCTCGGCCTCCCAAAGTGCTGGGATGACAGGCATGAGCCACCACACCCAACCCAGCTTTTGGTTTCAATGATCTTTTTATTGGTTTTTGTGTACACGACTTCCCTGATTTTTTTTTTTTTTTTTTTTTTTTTTTTTGAGACAGAGTCTCTCTCTGTCCCCCACGCTGCAGTGCAGTGGCATGATCTCGGCTCACTGCAAACTCCGCCTCACGGGTTCACACCATTCTCTTGCCTCAGCCTCCCGAGTAGCTGGGACTACAGGTGCCCACCACCACATCTGGCCAATTTTTTGTATTTTTAGTAGAGATGGGGTTTCACTGCATTAGCCAGGATGATCTCAATCTTCTGATCTCATGATCCGCCTGCCTCAGCCTCCCAAAGTGCTGGGATTATAGGCGTGAGCCACCATGCCTGGCCAGGACTTCCTTGATTTTTGAGCATTTATTATTTCTGTATTTCGTATTCCTTTGGCTTAACCTGCTCCTTGAATAAACTTCTTAGCTCACTTATTCCCAATTTTTCGTAAATGTATTTAAATTATACATATTTTCTAAATACTCTTCTAGATGTACTCTAAAATTTTTGTATAACTTGTGATTCAGGTTTAAGTATTTTGTAATTTCTTATACTATTATCTCTTTAACCCCAAATTTACTTAGTATTGTGGGGTTTTCTTTATTTTTGTTTTTAACATTCAGAAAACATTTTTAGATCTCTTTTCTTTTTTATTTCTAATTTTATTGCATTATCTCAAACAGCAATAGATCTGTGCTGTCCAAAATGGCAGCCAATATAGCCATATGGGCGTACCAAGCACTTGAAGTTTGCCTAGTCTGAATTGAAAAGCGCTGTAAGTGTAAAATACCTCCAAATTATGAAGACAGTGCAAACAATATAAAGTATCTTACTGATAAGTTTGATATTGATTACAAGCTAAAATAAAATATATTGGATATGTTGGGTTAAATAAATACGTTTATGTAATTAATTTCACCTCTTTTTAAAAGTTTTTAAAATAGAGCAGCTAAAAATTAAAATTACATATGTAGCTGATATTATATTTCTCTCTCTATATATAGTGGTATTGATGTATATGAATTATTTTAAATTCACTGAAGAATCATCTGTGTTTTAGCATAAGGTCAACTTTCCTGAATAATGCATGTGTGCTAGAAAAGAATGTACATTCTGTTTGTTGCATGTGAAGTTGCATGTAGATCTACTACCATGAGATTCATAATCCTGTTATTGAAACTCCTAAAGCTCTCCTTCCTTTTGTCTACTTGATATATTACTTTTTCAGAGGATTATGTAAAATTTTCCTACTACAATTACTGATTTTTCTTTCAGTCATTATACCTTCTTGATCTCACATTCCTTTTATAAGTTTATAATGTGTGCAGACAAGGTGTTGTAGATTTATTTTTCCTCGTTCCTTCCTGCTGATTACTATGAACACTAGAAATAACAAACGAGAACTCTGACAGATAGAAAAAGGAAATTGGACTGGGTAGAGAGGGACCCCAGGAGTGGAGGAACATCATGTTAGTAGGGCATCTTATAACCCCGAGCCTAGCAATAGAAGATGGACCACATAGACTTATTCCTCCCCCTGTGGAACAAGGGCCCCACTAACAGCACCAGGTAAGCCTGGAGGGATTGATTGGAAATCTCACTAACCATAAGCAGCCAGAGGGGATCCCATCAGGCCTGAGACTCTCCTCTCCCATCTACAGCAACAGGTGGATGGGCAGTACCATCACAGGGGACCTGCCACAGCAATCACTAGCCCAATCAGACCTGGGAATTCCCATTCTCCCACCCCAAACACACACACACACACACACACACACACACACACACATGTCTTCTAAAAAGTGAAAGATTGAAATAGAACCCAAGTCTCTTAATATCCAGAAATCTATCCAAAATCACCCATCATACCAAGAAATAGGAAGATCACAACTTGAAAGACAAAAGACAATCAACTAATCCTTATACTGAGAAGAATCAGATTCTGGAATCATGTTATCAGGATTTAAAGCAGCCATCATAATAAAGTTTCAATAAGAAATTACAAATTGTCTTAGAACAGATGAAAAGATAAAAAATCTTAGCAAATAAATATGTTATAAAAAAGAATCAAAAGAAAATTATGAAATTAAAAATATACAACTACTAAAATATTTAAAACTCACTGGATGGGCTTGATAGTAGAATGGAGATGACAAATAATAGAACCAGGGAACTTGAGGAGAGATCACTGTAATTTACCCGATCTGAACAACAAAAAGAAAATGGACTAAAAATAAATGAACACAGCCTCATGGACCTTTCTTTGGAACAATGACAAAAGATTTACCAATCTTAACATCAGAGTCCCAGGAGAGAAAAAAATAGTAGGACTGAGAGTATTTAAAGAAATAGTAGAAAATAATTTCCCAAATTTGGTTTATGTTCCAAATTATGAAAGACATATACTTACAGATTCAAGAAGCTGAACAAACCCCAAATAAAGTCAAAGAAATTCCTACCAAGATACATCATAATTAAAATGCTGTAAACTAAAGATAAAAAAATTATTAACAGCAGCTGAGAGAAATGTTTCCGTTACATCCAGGGGAACACCAATTTGATGACACGAGGTTTCATGTTTGAAATCATGAAGGCCAGAAACAAATAGCATATTTTTCAAGTGCTGCCAACTTAAAGAAAAAAAAAGGAACTGCAAACTGTGAATTGTATCCAGTGAAATTACCCTTCAGGAATGAAGAGGAAATCCAGTCATTCTCAAATGTGTGCAAACTACAAGAATTTGTTGCTATCAGATTTAGCCTTAAGGAATGGCTAAAGGAAATTCTCTAAACAAAAAGAATATGATAAATGAAAGTATCAGGGAGTATCAGGAAGGAAGGAAGGAACAATAGAAAAAGTAAAAATATGGTCAAATACAATAGATCATCCCTCTCCTCGAATTTTACAATATAATGTCCATTTTTTTCCATTATAATTTTTTTTAATCTTGAGTTTAATTCTTTTTTTTTTTTTTTTTTGAAATGGAGTCTTGCTCTGTTGCCTAGGCTGGAGTACAGTGGCACAATCTTGGCTCACTGCAACCTCCGCCTTGCAGGTTCAAGCAATTCTCCTGTCTCAGCCTCCTGCCTCTAGTCCCAAGTAGCTGTGACTACAGGCACCCACCACCACATCTAGCTAATTTTTGTATTTTTAGTAGAGACAGGGTTTCACTATGTTGGCCAGGCTGGTCTTGAACTCTTTATCTCGTGATCCCCCCACCTCAGCCTCCCAAGGTGCTGGGATTACAGGTATGAGCCACTGCACCCGGCTGAGTTTAATTTTATTAATAATAACATTGTTATCTGGCTATTTTTTGTTCATATTAGCCTGGTATATATTTGTAATAACTTAGATTTTAATATTTTTGTTTTGCTTGAATTCCAATGTATGTTTTTTTAAAAAAAACAACAACAACAAAAAATATTGCTGCATTTTTTTTTTACTTCATAGGTGTTTTTTTTTTTTTTTTTTTTGAGACGGTGTCTCGCTCTGTCACCAGGCTGGAGTGCAGCAGCACCATATCAGCTCACTGCAACCTCTGCCTCCTGAGTTCAAGTGAGTCTCCTGCCTCAGCCTCCTGAGTAGCTGGGACTACAGGTGCCCATCACCACACCCAGCTAATTTTTGTATTTTTAGTAGAGACGGGATTTCATCATGTTGGCCAGGATGATCTTGATCTCTTGACCTTGTGATCCACCCGCCTCGGCCTCCCAAAGTGCTGGGATTACAGGTGTGAGCCACCACGCACAGCCCTACTTAGTTTTTAATCTAAGTGGAGATTCTTAGCCTTTTGGCAGATAAGTTTGACCCATTTACATTTATTGTGATACATGATATAATAGGTCTTATTTTGTGTTTTCTTTTCTTTTTTTGAGACAGGGTTGTGTTTTCTCTTTTCCATACTTTCTGTTTCTTTTATTCCTCTTTTCTCAGTTTCCATGGAATAATCACTTCTTTTCTTTTTTCTTTTTCTGAGATGGATTTTTGCTATTGTTGCCCAGGGTGGCGTGCAATGGTGCGATCTCGGTTCACTGCAACCTCCGCCTCCCAGGTTCAAGCAATTCTCCTGTCTCAGCCTTCCAAGTAGCTGGGATTACAGGCATGCACCACCATGCCTGGCTAGTTTTGTATTTTTAGTAGAGACGGAGTTTCTTCATGTTGGTCAGGCTGGTCTCAAACTCCTGACGTCAGGTGATAAACCTGCCTCGGCCTCCCAAAGTGCTGGGATTACAGGCGTGAGCCACTGCGCCCAGCCAGTCACTACTTTTCTTATGCTTTGAATATTATACATCCTATTTTTATTCTCCTGGTGCTTGTACCTAACTTATTAAAAACCACACCTATGTTTCTTCCCCACCTCCCATCCATTTTTTATGGTTATGAATGTGTATTTTTTTTATGCTGATCGGCCCAGGATACTATATACAGCAAAATTATTTTTTCTTTTTTTGCTTTCCTTTTTTTTTTTTTTTTTTGAGACAGTCTCACTCTGTCGGCCAGGCTGGAGCGCAGTGGCACGATCTCATCTCACTGCAACCTCCGCCTCCCTGGCCAAGCAGTTCTCCTGCCTCAGCCTCCCAAGTAGCTGGGATTACAGGCGTGTGCTACCACACCCAGATAATTTTTGTATTTTTAGTAGAGACTGGGTTTCACCATGTTGGCCAGGCTGGTCTCGAACTCCTGACCTCAGGTAATCCGCCTGCCTCGGCCTTCCAAAGTGCTGGGATTACAGGTGTGAGCCACTGCGCGTGGCCTCTTTTTTTTTTTTTTTTTTTTTTGTTCTTTTGAGATGGAGTCTCGCTCTGTCTCCCAGGCTGGAGTGCAGTGGCATGATCTTGGCTCTCTGCAGCCTTCCCCTCCCAGGTTCAAGTGATTCTCCTGCCTCAGCCTTCTGAGTAGCTGGGACTACAGGCACATGCCACTATGCCCAGATAATTTTTTGTTTTGTTTTTTGTTTGTTTGTTTATTATCATTATTATTATTTTGAGATGGGGTCTCGCTCTGTCACCCAGGCTGGAGTGCAGTGGCGCAATCTGGGCTCACTGCAACCTCTGCCTCCCGGGTTCAAGCAATTCTCCTGCCTCAGCCTCCCGAGTAGCTGGGACTACAGGAATGTGCCACCATGCCCGGCTAATTTTTGTATTTTTAGTAGAAACGGGGCTTTGCCATGTTGGTCAGGCTGGTCTTGAACTCCTGACCTCAAGTCATCCACCCACCTCAGCCTCCCAAAGTGCTAAGATTACGTGAGCCACTGCACCGGGCCATGTTTGTTTGTTTTGTTTTGTTTTGTATTTTTAGTAGAGATGGAGTTTCATCATGTTGGCCAGGCTGGTCTTGAACTCGTGACCTCAAGTGATCCACCCACCTTAACCTCCCAAAATGCCGGGATTACAGGTATGAGCCACCACACCCGGACTAAAAACTAAAAATAGAGCTACCATATGATTCAGCAATCCCATGACTAAGTGTTTATCCAAAGGAAAGGAAATTAGTATATCACAGGGATACCTGCACTTCCATGTTTATTGCAGTCATATTCACAATAGCAACTTTAGTGTCCGTCAGTGGATGAATGGATAAAGAAAATGTGGTATATATACATAATGCAACACTATTTAGCCATAACAAAAAAATGAAATACTATCATTTGCAGCAAGATGGATGTAACTGAAGGTCATCATGTTAAGTGAAATAAGCCAGGCATAAAAAGACAAGTACTACATGTTCTCAGTCATATGTGGCAGCCCTATGGAGGCAGAGAATAGAATGATGATAACCAGAGGCAGGGAAGGGTGTGGAGGGTGATGAAAAGGGGTTGGTTAACAGGTACAAACACAGAGTTAGATAGAAGGAATAAGTTAGAATCTTTAATAACACAGTTAACAACGATATATCGTATATTTCAAAATCCCCAACACATTTCAAATTTGAAAAGAACATTTCAAATTTCCCCAACACAAAGAAATGATAAATGTTGAAGGTGATGGATATCCTAAATACCCTGACTTGATTATTACATGTATTATGCATGTATCAAAATATCACATGTACCCCACAAATACATACAAATATTATTTATCAATATTACATTTTCTTCTTGTAATCAGTCCTGCTATTGACAAATCAGATTTATTTAATTATTATTTGTTGAGAAGCCACAAAATGCCAGGCACTGGTTTTTTTTTTTTCACATTGATACTTTTTTTTGTTCTCAATCAAAATACAAAGTTGAACAAATTGAGCCACTGTTTTGGTTATGCATGTGTATGCCTCCAAAAACAGAAGAAAAATAGGAAGAAGTAACCTCACTAAAGGTTCCCTGACAAGTCTTCCGGCAGATCCAACAAAAGGAGACTCAGGAAAATCACACTTAGAAAGCTGCCCGATGAGGTGTTTATGCAAAAAGAATGGTTCTGGAGTTAAGAACACACTTTTATATTTCCCTATTTCTCAAAGAGATCAGAAAAGAAAATCACACACATTGCATCTTGTTATTTTCTAAAAAAGGCCTCTGCCCCTTTAGAAAAACGAAACGAGGGGAGACAGCCCACGGTGGGGGTTTTAATTGGAAGAAGTCCTCAGTCAGAAACAGTCCTGAATGTTTAACCTCTGCCTTTCAGGAGAGAGGTCTGAATTTTATCATCTGGGAGTGGGATGAAAGTGGGGGACTGAGCTGGAGGTCTTTAGGCTTGGTCAGGTGACAACACAAATCAAGGTGTCGGTCAGGCTCCACAGCTGTGGATGACTTTTAGGGTGTCAGATGTTTGGGGAGACGGAGGGAACAGAGCACTGCAAAGATAATTTATTCCCATCTACACCCTGAACAAATACGCTTGAAGTTTTCAGCTTCAGGTCATGAATTCGACCTGTTGTAGAGGTGTAGGTATTTTCGGGTTCTCTCATCAGCAACCCACTGGAAGGTAAGTGTGGAGAATGCACCAGTTTAGTTCCCACTGTCCGGGCTGATGGAGCTCTGACACTATCTGGTCCTAAGACAGGCACTGTTTTCACCACTGAGGATTTTTTTAAAATTGTGATTGTTTTCTTTTGTAGGTGATCTATGTTTTGTTTCTGGAAGACTTTAGAATTTCTTCTTTGTTAGATTTCACTGTAATATGTGGTGTCTTCTCATAATTTTGTTAGACTCTATGAATACTTTCAATATGAAGTCTTTAATTTTTTTATTTTTCCATAATTCTTGATTATTTCTTAAAATAGTTCCTCCTCTCTGTTTTTCTTTCCTCCTGGATTCTCATAAAATCTAGTCAGTCTCCACATTGCTTAACATTTCTTTCATATTTTTCAACTTTTTCTCCCTTCCTGATATCTTCTGGAAGTGTAGAGTTCCCTAGCCTGATATTCTAGCTTCACTAGAATATTCTAGATATTCACTCTTCAATTTTACACATTCTGCTATCCAATCTAGTATTTACTGTCATATTTTGACACACAGTTTTGTTGTTTTTATTTTTATGACAAGTTCTTGCTTGATATTTCCTGTATCCTCCTTTACCATTCTTAGGATAGCTTTTTAAACGTACATGTACAGGCCACACACCTCCTAGGACCAACCGTAGCCATTTGTCTTCCTGTGGGTTTCAAATAAACTTTTCAATAGTTGTTCATTCCAACAATTTTCCCTCTTGCAGACCATCTCCAGGTTGGATTTTGATAAAGAAGAACCTCTTTTATGTTAGAAAGTTGTATTAGTTAAATTTTCCTGCATAGCAATATGATCACATACTTAGTGGTCCAAAATAGCACACGTTTAGCTGAGCACAGCTTAACTGAGTTCTTTGCAGCCAGCTATGAAAACGTCAGGCAAGACAGGGTTCTCATGGGAAGACTCTACAAGGAATGATTCACTTCCAAGCACACAGAGCTGTCTAAAGGGTTCAGCTTCTTGCAGGTTGTGGGACCATGGGCCTTCGGTTCCTGCAGGCTACTGGTTGGAGGCCATCCGCAGTTCCTTGTCATATGGGCCTCCCCAACGTCACTACCACTTCATCAAAGCCAGCAAGAGAGGAGTCTCCTAGCAAGACACACATTAGACTTTTATGTCACCTTTATTGTGCTGTATTGGTTAGAAGCAAGTCCCAATCCATACACAAGAGGAGGGGATTGCACAAAGGTGTAACTACCAGGGGGCTGAGATAATGGGAGTCACAAATCCCTTCTGGGAACTGGAAATCATCTTTCCTTGAAGTTTCTAAAAGCCACTGAACGGTTTTAAGCAGTAAAGTAACAGCATATTGTTTTAGAATGAGCACTAGCCAGAAAGTGTCGAGAACAGATTGGTGGTAGAGAAAACCTTAGTTAGGGAATCCAGCTATCAGGCTGCAATGGCAATCCTAGTGAAATGGTGGTGGCCCCAAGTAAGGTAATGCTACTGGGAATGGAGAAAGATGGAAACAATGGAGTTATTTAAGATATAATGAATAGGACTTGGTGATAGATGGTGAGATTAAAGAGTTAAGAATATCCAGGTTCTGATTGTGCAAATGAGTGGGCAGTAATGTCATTCACTGAGAAAAGGAGGGCAGTCTAGACACGAAGTTGGAGGTGGATGGGTTAGTCCCCTAATAGAATTAGAGAGACTGAATAACGGTCCCTTGAACCACCTTTTATGATACATTTAAACTAATGTTTATGTCTGCAAAGAACCTGTTGCTCAAATTTGTTAAAACAGGTTCTATGTTTTCAACTCATTTTAAATACATGAATTTTTAGGATTACAAGTAGTCTGTGGATACAGGAACATCGGACTCAGTGTACAAAGAGGAACCTGCTCTTCCTAAAAATACCCTTCATATGTTTTGAAAGCAAAGGATGAGTTCTGAGAGCACAAAATACGGATAAAAACGATGTATTTTAATGTATCTTACACCGGAGTAATTTGTGTTGAACTTAGCAGCCCTAAGCACTGTGCCTCAGGAATTTCTGCAGACAAAGCGCGAGGACTGACCCTGACTTCTTTCCGCGTCTCCGCTGCTCCCTCCCTCCCTTGCCCAGAGGATTAGACACCCGAGATGCTGTTTCATACTCTCGCGAGACGGACGGAGCTCTTCGATCCTCCGAGTCTCCCAGCCGCACCTCTGGTGCTCCCACCTGCGGAGAACCGGGGTCGGGAGACGCCAAGGGGCTTCTGGGAATTGTAGTTCCGGGCGGGATGAGAGCGGCCCGCCTGGCTCCGCTCCTTCTTACGCATGCGCGACTCCGAGCTGGCCAGAGAAGTTCGTACCCTTTGTGAGGCCCGGGATGGGAGGTGAGTTTGGTTGTGGTTCTGTCGCTCGTCTCCGCTCGGCCTCGGCAGTGGTTACCCGGGTCGTTCTATGCCAGAGTGCTCGTTTGTTAAAGGGGCCTCGAGGGCAGACCATGAGCCCCGTCCCTTCTCACTCTGGCCTGATCCTCTCCTCCGGGGACGCGGTTGTGCGACGGGCGGGGCGGTCGCGGGGTCCTGGGCCAGTGCCCCGAACGCGGCAGAATTTGTCCAAATTCCTGATGCCCCAGCGTCACCTCTTCCAGGCGCCCGGTTCCCCCAGGGACAGCTCCAAGCGGTAGGGACAGACACCTGAGGACCCAGCCTCAGGGATGCTGTCCCCGGGCTTCCAGGCTCCAGCGCCGTAGGACTGAGGCAGACTCCACGGTGAGAAAGAAACCGACCCGATCTAACCCAGGCCTTTCATCAGAGCCCAGGAGGGAAGCAGGAAGTGGGACCACGAGGCCCGGGGGTCTTCTAACTCGTCTGGCCAGGGAGATCTGAATTGGGGTGAAGAGCAGAATCTCCAGAACAAGGAGGAAGTGGTGATCATGGAGACAGATTTGACTGAAATGCCTGAGAAAAGAGGTGAGAATTGCGGACGTGTTGAACTTGTGGCGTGAAAGGACGAAATTTCTGCTCCTGAAGGGAAAACGGTTGGCTCAGGGGAGGTGGCTCTTGGCTGGCTGTCTCCATTGTCTTGGGGATGGATGGGCTTTTTAAGTGAGACTGAAGGGCTTGGTATGGGAGCACCACCCTTTCCATGGCAGCTGGACACACAGTGGATTCTTCACAGCTATCCACAAAATGTGAGTGAAATGTTAACTTCTGTGGCATGAGCAAAAAAGCCTCAATTACTTCATTTTCTCATGTACTCTTCCTCCCAAATGATTATATCATGCTAGTCTCCATTGGGGCTAAGAATTCAGCCTTTAGTTGTCAAAAATATTTCGTTTTACATAGGAGAAAACAGGCATAGTAGTTAATGACTGACTTCAGTTCTACCTGACCAGTTTCATGAAGGTTGTGCTTTGACCTCCTACACCAGAATTCCCCCTGGGGTGGTGGTTAGATTTCTAGATTGTACCCCAGGCTCAACTAATGCTTATTACTTTGAGTTGGCATCCAGCAATCTACATTATAAATAAGCTTTCAGAGTGAGAACCAATGAGTATCGATTAAGCTGGGAAATTAACTGACATATTCTAATTTCTAGATCAGAGGATACCATCTTACAGAATGTGTTATGATTATAGCAACTGAATTCGAGCCCAGAGTAGCAGTATTCCCGTACATCCTGGGACAAGGGTCCTGGGAGGAGGTGGGTTGTTTTGGGGTACCTTCAGTCTCAGTGTTTGTAGGCAGCACATATAGTATGTTGAAGCAGTTTTTACACTTTAAATCTGAGTGGCAAGTTAAGTCTAGGTCTCATCATTACTGCTTTCTTGTCGTTAGCTCTGTCTTCCCAGGATTCTCCCCATTTCCAAGAGAAGAGCACAGAAGAGGGAGAAGTGGCTGCTCTGCGCCTCACGGCCAGATCCCAGGTGAGTGAATCTGCTAATTTTTGGAATTATACCTTGTTTCTTGACTATAGATGCGCTCCCTTCTTTGTTATGTGGAGTTTCTTTATCCACTAAAGCCCGTCTGCAGAGCTGAGTTCTAAATCTAAGAGACTAGTCAAGAGACTAATGGACTCAGAAGAAAATGTTTTCTACTTATAACACTGGATGGATTTCTTCCCTATTTAGTGTTTATTGTCCCTCAACAGACAGGTAAGCAGCATTTACCTTTCTTAGCCTACTATGCTCATTTCTGTGCTTGGTAATGTGAGAAACTATTTTAAATATAATGTGGTACATACCTCTTAAAACTTGTTTCTCTAGAGGAAGCAGCATGTATGTGACTTTAAGTAGCAATTTAAGAAAGCACTTAAATGCTGAAGTGATTGTAAAAGTAGTAAGTACTCGGCTGGGCGTGGTGGCTCACGCCTGTAATCCTAGCACTTTGGGAGGCTGAGGCGGGCAGATCATGAGGTCAGGAGATCGAGACTATCTTGGCTAACACGGTGAAACCCCATCTCCACTAAAAATACAAAAAATTAGCCGGGCGTGGTGGCGGGCGCCCGTAGTCCCAGCTACTCGGGAGGCTGAGGCAGGAGAATGGCGTGAACCCGGGAGGCGGAGCTTGCAGAGAGCCGAGATTGCACCACTGCACTCCAGCCTGGGTGACAGAATGAGAATCTCTCAAAAATAATAATAATAATAAGTATTCACATAGTTCAAAGAACTACTGGAAAAGGAAAGCCTATGAAGGCAAAATTTAAAGAGTTAGAATCCAGCCCTCTGAGATGATGAAAGCTAAGGTATGATCATGTCTGCAACTTACTTTTATATTGTTGGCCCCGTCTCCTAAAAAGGTAAATATGAAAAATATTATGAATTTTTGGCTGGGCGTGGTGGCTCATGCCTGTAATTCCAGCACTTTGGGAGGCCGAGGCAGATGGATCACTAGGTCAGGAGATTGAGACCATCCTGGCTAACACGGTGAAACCCCGTCTCTACTAAAAATACAAAAAATTAGCCAGGCGTGGTGGTACGCACCTGCAGTCCCAGCTACTCGGGAGGCTAAGGCAGGAGAATCACTTGAATCTGGGAGGTGGAGGTTACAATGAGCCAAGATCGCACTGCTGCACTCCAGCCCGGGCAATGAGGGAAACTGTCTCAAAAAAAAAAAAAAATGCCGGGTGCGGTGGCTCAAGCCTGTAATCCCAGCACTTTGGGAGGCCGAGACGGGCGGATCACGAGGTCAGGAGATCAAGACCATCCTGGCTAACACAGTGAAACCCCGTCTCTACTAAAAAATACAAAAAACTAGCCAGGCAAGGTGGCAGGTGCCTGTAGTCCCAGCTACTTGGGAAGCTGAGGCAGGAGAATGGGGTAAACCCGGGAGGCGAAGCTTGCAGTGAGCTGAGATTCGGCCACTGCACTCCAGCCTGGACCACAGAGCGAGACTCCATCTCAAAAAAAAAAAAAAAAAAAGAATTTTTGAATGTAGGTGGTGATTGTACAGTATCAGTGATTATTGCATTCATCTTTCAACTTTTGTATATTTGAAACTTTTATTAAAAGAAGTTAGGGCTGGGCACAGTGGCTCATGCCTGTAATCCCAGCGCTTTGGGAGGCCAAGGCGGGCAGATCACCTGAGGTCAGGAGTTCAAGACCAGCCTGACCAACGTGGTGAAACCTTGTCTCTACTTAAAATACAAAAATTAGCTGGGCGTGGTGGTGCATGCTTGTAATCCCAGCTATTCTGGAGATTGAGGCATGAGAATCACTTGAACCCAGCAGGCAGAGGTTTCAGTGAGCAGAGATAGGGCTATTGCACTCCGGCCTGGGTGAGAATGAAACTGTCTCAAAAAAAAAAAGGAGTAGGGAAAAAGGAGCTTTCCATGATATGTGTGGCATACCCCAACCCAGAGATTCTTCAATCAGCCTTTCTCTTTGCCTCTATAATCCGAGGTGTGAAAAGCAGATAGTGCATGTTCATAGTGTTTGTAAAAGTGACTTTTCAGGGTCCTTTATGTACTTGCCTGTCTCCATTGGCTTCTTAACTGTCTTACACTAGTCTTGAAGGCTTTATTAGTCAAGAAGCTTTAAGTTGTAGCTGATGAAATCAATTCAAATGGGCGTAAGTGAAAAGAAGTAACTACTGACTAATGGAAAAATCTAGGTCTGGCTACATACAGGGCTCAAACAAGAATGTTAAAACCTATTTCTTAGTGGCCGGGCGCGGTGGCTCAAGCCTGTAATCCCAGCACTTTGGGAGGCCGAGATGGGCGGATCACGAGGTCAGGAGATCGAGACCATCCTGGCTAACATGGTGAAACCCCGTCTCTACTAAAAAAAAATACAAAAAACTAGCTGGGCGAGGTGGCAGGCGCCTGTAGTCCCAGCTACTCGGGAGGCTGAGGCAGGAGAATGGCGTGAACCTGGGAGGTGGAGCTTGCAGTGAGCTGAGATCTGGCCACTGCACTCCAGCGTGGGCCACAGAGCGAGACTCCATCTCAAAAAAAAAAAAAAAAAAAAAAAACCTATTTCTTCATTTTACTGACCTTTTCTTTTCTCGCCATGGGTTTTGTTGTCAAACAGGTTTTTCTCCTATTGTTGCCCGTAACGAGTTTAGGCTTGCATCTTCCTGTGTTGAAGGCCAGAGAAAAAGGGCAGATTCTCTTCTAGTCATTATTGCAGAAGTGCTGGGATTGACTCTAATGGGGTATTAGGCCTATTCCTGGATGAGATATTGGCCAAATCTAAATGTAATGCTCCATAGAATATACCTACAGACACACACACGCGCTCGTGCACATGCGCACACATCCCACCCGTGAGTCAGATGGAGTCAGTACTACCTGAACTACACAGATTCAAAGTGGCCAGGCATAGTAGCTAGGGGAAATTTAGGGCACAGGTACCAGAAGTGTGAATATATATTTCAATATTTTGATATCAGATTCAACACTGTTAATAGCATCAAGCTGACTGAACCTATTATGGAAAATTTTAAAAACTCTCTTTGTTCTTTGTGCACTTTATTAGATATTTAAAATGCAATGTTGGAGCTTTTTTCTTATTAGAATTTGCCTGGGCTATTTTTTTTTTTTTTTTCCCATAGACAGAGGCTAACAAATCCTGCCTCAGGTTTATTTGTACAAATAGCACAGGAGGACCCCAGCCCCATGCAGATGGCAGCCCGGAGGTGGGGGTGGGGGGTCATACCAGTCCTTCTGTCTTCACGTTGGCAGACGGATACCTACTCTGTAGCCTTTGTAGTGGCCTGGGCACCTTTGGGAGCCTGAGCTGGAATTGAAGCTGGAGCTGCAGCCTGGGCCTTGGTTTGATCCTTGGCCTTGGCCTTTGGCCGGCACAGCCGGAGACCCTTGGCAATGCGAGCACAAGCACGCTTCCCAAGCTTGGAGTGGGCAATGTAGGCAAGTCAATCAAGCTTGCGGCTGACACCCTTTGGGATCTTGGGCTTAACCTCCTCGGGCTTTACGAGGGCCTTGACAGCCTCGGCACGTGCACTCATGGCCTTGGCATTGTTGGCCTGCATCTTCTTTAGGCCCTTCTTGTTGTGCTTCTTGGCAAAGCGCATGTTCCTCAGGAACTTGGGGTCCACCCCCTTAAGAGATTTGTATCTTTGTGATCGGGGTTTCTTGATACCATTTCTGTGCCATTTTCAGGACTGGTTGTGTGTGTTGTGGTTCTTGGACTTCGCCATGTCTGCCCCTGTTTTCGCCTGGGCTATTTTTTACCTTTAATAGATTTTTAAAAATATTAAGGTTTTAGTTCTTCTTCATTGTAACAAAGTGAACAACACAGACATACGGAAATGTAAAGGTAATGCTACTTTCCCCTCAAATTCAGTCCCTGCCTCTCTCTACTATGTATATTTTTTCACATTTTTTGTTGTGCTTGCACTACTATATTCAGACATACGGTATACTATATTTCCTTCCATTTACCCACCAGTACCCAACATAATATTTTGTTTGGATGGCCTATTCTGTATATAGGATGTGGCTTTTTTAAAAACCCTTTTTATAAGGGAAATTTGCTCATTCACATGTAATACATGCGTTTCAAACTTTTCTTGCCGTGTGATTTTTATAATTCTGTTTCCTGTGATTTATTGTTTCCTCTTTTGTATTTTTTTCCTGCTGTTTGTGCAATGGTTTGCATTTTTGTTGTTCTGGCTTTTTCTTCTGATCATTTGGAACTTAATCCCCACTGAATGTTGATTTAGTTATGTATATGCAGATTCTAGGTTAAAGGTCATTTTTCCTCATAATGTCTTTTCTACTTAGGGGCTACTGAGTGATTTTTACGTATTATTTTATCTTAAGGGAATAATTCTCTTATTTCTTAAATCTTAGATTATTTTCCCATAGTAGCTTTACTTTGAAATAATTTGAGACATAAGAAGTGTGGCAAATAGCACAAAGAACTTATATATGCTTTACCCAGCTTTTGTAAAAATTTATATTTTACTTTGCTTTATTATTCTTTTTTCAAAATCAGGACATTCACATTGGCATAATACTATAACCTACTGACCTTATTCAGATTTTCCAGCTGTCTTATTTTTCTCTTGTAAAAATTTCTGCTTTTATATTGTAAATATTTCTCTTTTCCTTTGTTTTTTGTTCTAACTTGATTTGTGTGCTCTGGTCATTTATTTACATTTTTTAAAAAATGAAATGGAAGTGTTTAAAGCTATGAAATTTCCTCTGAGTACAGTTTTAGCCATTTGGCATTTTTTTCCTATTTTATTTCATCATTATTTTCATATTTTGATGTATTTTCTCAGTTATTATAAATTATTCTGTTCTATTTTTGGAATGTAGTGAAATTTACTTTGTTACTTCTTGCAAATGCTACATGAATGTTTAAACAGAAAGTGTTTTCTATCCAGTTAGAGCATTTGACGCATATTTCTTTCAGTAACCTTGAAGTATTATTCCTGTTGTCTATGGGTTTACTTAAAGGTGCATGTTCAATGCAGATATGTATCTATCTCCTTATGGTTTTTGTATTTTTTGTCTTATAGAAGTATAATCTTATGATATTTTATACGTAAATATTTATGAGTCGTATCTCATAAATTGGAGCCATTTTCCAATTTAATACTTTTTGCCTTGAATTAATTCACGTTTAATTGGATTTGTTTTTGCTGTCTTTTCTTTCCACGACTTCTGCTTTTCCAAGTTCTGTATTGCAATTCATCTTGTGATTGGCTAGACTGACTCATCAATTTTTTATTGAGAACTCAGAGAAGCATTATGTAGACATGACATTTATTTCCCTCTTCTTATATTTTACTTTAATCAAACTACATTGTTGACTCATTGGTTCGTATTTTAATACTTCATTCCTCAGAAAAAATTGTAGTCTCTTAATGGAGAAACCAGGGTCATCTTTTAGTTCTCATATTGAATCTAGCATAGTGTGCCTGGCACATAATTGATAGTTACCCTTTACGTAAAGTACTCTGAATCTGATGACCATTAGAATACTTGTCATTTATCACAGTCAGTTCCCCTGTTAAGTGCATCTCAGGCTTTTGTTCCAGGGCCAGCAGAAACTGGGGGATGAAAGAGAGGTTATCAAGGGAAAAATGTTGAAAAAGATGTTTTATGTCTTAGGAAACAGTGACATTCAAGGATGTGGCCATGGACTTTACGCCAGAGGAGTGGGGGAAGCTGGATCCTGCACAAAGGGATGTGATGCTGGAGAACTATAGGAACCTGGTCTCACTTTGTAAGAATGGATTATCATTGTGATTCTGGAATCTGCTTATGGGAACATCATTACTTTAATGAAAGTGAAATAACTTAACAAAGCCTTCACCTTTGCATTCAGGAGTCAAAAAGTGTTAATTCTTTTCGGCCTATGTAGAAAATCTGTTTTTGATTTAGATTCTTGATGAAATGTCTATGCTTGTTTAGTATCAGGATTCTTTGGATTTAAGTGACAGAAACTTAACTCACAGTCTTAAAGGAGAAAAAAATCTTGATTTTTCAGGGATCCAAATATATTATCAAGAATTTCCTGTATTCATTGATTTATTTTTAATCAATTGGCTTGGTTTTGCTCTGTATTAGCTTTATTCTTAGGATTTCCCTATGTGGCAAAGATGGCCAGTGGCAGTCCCAGGGTTACGTTATTCTTCCAGTTATATAGCTAAGCTAAAAAAGAAAATGCTGCTTTCCTGGGAGTTTCAGCAAATAAGGTCACAGGCCCATCGGTGAAATAATCTCTAGAGCCAGAGAGATTGAGTACTCTGTGGCCAGTTTTAGATCCTGGGCCTACCAGCATGGCACGCATACACACGTGCATGCATATGATTATGTGAGGGGTAGAGGGAACTGTTAGCCCCTCCCAAACCTCATGTAAAAAAAAATCCCCTAAGAAAGTGACTTCTAGTAACTGAAGAAGGAAAGGAAAAACATTAGAAGATAAAACTTCAGTTACCACAGTTATGTGGTGCTGCCATTGAGGTCCCACTTTTTCCTCCTTTCCTGAGGTAAGGACTAATTTGCAACATCTCTCTGAAGTTTCCTCACACAATAAGGAAATAAAGAGAAATTCCTTTCTTTTCTGACAGTTGAAAATATTTGTATTTACAAATCCAGTTGAACTCCTTACCAGGCCCAGACTCTTGCTGTAGATATTTTAAGCTTTATTTAGAGGTTCACCCTCCCTTACTTCAGCTCTTCCTATAATACTTTGTCTTTGTAGATCAAGAAGTTGAGACCATATTCCAGTTTAGATCTTTATACCCATTGCAAATAAATAAGTCCAGCAGGACAGTGGCCATGAAAGTTGGGCGTGGTGGCTCATGCCTATAATCCCAGCACTTAGGGAGGCAGAGGTGGAAGGATAGCTTGAGCCCAGGATTTCGAGACCTGCCTGGGCAATATAGTGAGATCCCATTAACTTTAAAAATAAAAAATAAAAAGTAAATTTTTATAAATTAAAAAAATAAGAAAGAAAGTTGGAATTCACGAAGGAATATGTAACAATTCAACCTGCTGGAAGAAAACTTCCACAAATAACTTACTCCCATTACTTTCTTCTTTCTGTCTTTTTCTTTTTTTAAATGAATAGGGCTTCCAGTTTCCAAACCTGAGAACTACAACTTGGAGAATGGAAAAGAACCATTGAAGCTTGAGAGAAAAACCCCCAAAAGCAGCTATTCAGGTGAGCCAGATAGATGGGAGTCTTCAGAAATGATAGCCCAGCAGGACAATGCAGAAATACTTTTTGGTGCTTAAGAAAATACCTGTGTGCCCTTATTTTTTAATTTTTTAAAAATTCTGAAGCATTTTAAATATATACAGAAGTCCAGAAAATAAAATAACATTCATATATCCATCACTGAGATTAGACATATACTAATATTTTGCTTCGTTTGCCTCTTTTTTTCTTCCTTTTTCTTACAATATAAAACTCACAGTTGGATGAATTTTCACAAATTTAGCACATTCATGTAACGATTGCCCACATCAAGAAAACAACCTTACCAGCACCTCTAGAAGCACCCTTGTACCCTCTTTCAGGCCCCTCTCTCCTCCCAAGGGTAACCTTATCCTAACTTATAGCACCAAGTTTTGACGGTTCTTGAACTTTCTATAAATGGAATCATATTGTATGTACTCTTGTGTCTGGGTTCCTTCACTGAACATTAGCTGTGAGATACATCCGTGTTGTTGCCTGTCATTGTAATTTATTCATTTTCATTGTTGCGTAATTTTTCATTTTGTTAATATACCAGTTTATTCTTCTGAAGATGAGTATTTGGATAGTTCCCTTTTTTAGCTGTCTGAGTAATGCTGCTATGTACACTTTTTAAATGCCTTTTGGTGAACAAATATATGCATTTCTTTTGGATATATACATACAAGTAGACTTGTTTTATCATAGGATAGATACGTACTCATTTTTAGTAGATAGTGCCAAAGAAGTTTCTAGAGTCATTGTACCAATTACATTCCCAGCAGCAGAGTATGTGTGTTCTAGTTGTTCACATGCTTATCAACACTTAGTATTGTGTTTTCATTTTAGCCATCCTTTTGGGGTGTGTGACATCTTTTATTTTTTAAGAAATAAAAGATATTACATATTCAGTTAAAGCCCTTTTATTCTTGGCCGGGCGTGGTGGCTCAAGCCTGTAATCCCAGCACTTTCGGAGGCCAAGATGGGTGGATCACCTGAGGTCAGGAGTTTGAGACCAGCCTAGCCAACATGGTGAAACCCTGTCTCTACTAAAAATATAAAAATTAGCTGGGCATGGTGACAGGCACCTGTAATTACAGCTACTTGGGAGGCTGAGGCAGGATAATTGCGTGAACTCAGTAGGCGGAGGTTGCAGTGAGCTGAGATCATGCCGTTGCACTCCAGCCTGGGCGACAGAGGGAGACTCTGTCTCAAAACAAAAAACAAAAAAAGAAACCCTTTTATTCTCTTTCTCCCCTAGAAGTAGCCATTATATCTTGAAATGGTGTGAATCATTTCAGTGTTTGTGTATGTGTATGTATACACAGAGACGTATATTCATACGTATATAAAACAATGTTTTATTGTTACACTTTTTCTTGTGTAGTCTGATTTTTTAAAGTTCACATTATATTTTGATATTAATCTGTTAATATATGTGAATTATGTTTATTCATTTTAACTACTGTGGAGTAATAAGTCCATTGTATGAATAAACTGAATAGTTTATTTTTTTGCCATTAGTAACAGTTGCAGTGATCATCCTTTTATTGACTCCTTATGTTCATCTTTTTTTTTTTTTTCTTTTTTTTCCTTATGTTCATCTTGAGAGCTGGTTTAGGGAGATAACTGGAAGAATTAGTAGGTCTTAAACCATCACATGTTTAGCTTTACTAGGAACTGCCAACAGTTGAGTTATCAGACTTGGTAATTTTTGTCAATCTGACAGATGTAAAATGATGTTTTAAAATTTTCATTTCTCTGAGTGATAAATACAAGTTTGAGCATTTCATGTTTGTTGGCTATTCAGGTTTCTTCTTGTGAGTTACTTGTTGATACCCTTTGCCTGTTTTTTGAGATTGGGCTGTTTGTATCTTTTCTCTTGATTTGATGGAGTTCTTCATATATTTTAGGTACTAATATATGACAGAAGTAGCATTGCAGATCAGTGAGAAGAAATTTGCTCTTCTAATCTTTGGAGTATTTTATTTTCTGGTGTGTTAGGCATATAGAATTTAAAATTTTTAATAACTTTTTTTAATATTGCTTTTTATAAATTGTCTATCTACTTTATCCCAGTGTCAGAAAGATTATTTTATTCCAAAATGTTCAATTTTGTTTTACAGTTATTTATTTTTGTATATGGTATGAAATAGGAAAACTAATTTTGTCTTTTTCCATACTTAAAGCCAGTAAGTCCAGCATTGTTCATGGAATAATCTTCTGTTACTGATTTGTAATGCTAGCTGTGGTAAACCTAGTTCCCCTGCATACTTGCTTCTGTTTCTTGTCTGTCTGTGTCCAGTACCATACTGTTTTCATTACTATACTTAGTAGTATGTATAGCTCATAAAGAAAATCCTTCCTGAATATTCTTATTTTTTTAAAATGTTATGCTTTTGAATATTGAAAGAGTTTTAAAAAATCCCTGTGATTATGGATATGTCTGTTTCACCTCAGAGACCTGTCAGTTTCTGTGACTTACCCACTCACCACCCATCTCCCTTTTTTGGGGTATTGCAGTTTTCACAGTGATCTGTTAAGAGGTCCTTATATATGAGGTTTTTTACCTTTTGTTATGTTATAGATATTTTTTCTAGTTTTTGCCTTTCAGTTTTGCTATGCATTTTGATGTACAAGTTTAATTTTTACAATCATTTTTTTTTTCTGCCCTTTCAGTACTGCTTAAAACGTTTTTCATTACCCCAAGGCTACATATATATTTGCCTCTGTTTCCTAGTATATTCTTTATTTTTTTTCTTTAAATTCTTAATCCGTTTGAAATTGCTTCTTACTTCTCTGAGTGTATCTTCTTAGCCTTCTTTTTTGAACAATTAAATATTCTAATTCCTCAAAATTTGATTTTAATTGCCCTTCCTTTTGTATACCTGGGGTCATAAACTTGAGTACTTACATGGGCCAGGAGGTAATATCACTGAGTTAAGCAAGCAAGGTGGAAACTGGTGAACCAGAGGAGTGCAGGCCTCAACTGAAAGGAGTAGCCATTACTTCATTAGCTCTAGCTCAAGGGCTGGCATGCTTTTTATGTAAATGGCTAGATAGTAAATAATTAGGCTTTGTGGGACATGGTCTCTCTGCAGCCATTCCGTCTGCCACAGTAGTATAAAAGCAGCCCTAGAAAATACAACATAAATGGTTATGTTCCAGTAAAAATTTATTTAGCAAAGTAGGCATCAGGCTATAGTTGCCGATCCCTGCTCTAAATGGTTGTTGTCGTTCAGTATGCTTCCAGTTGTTTTCAAGAGAGAAACCCTAAGTTTGCATTTATCTGTAATCTCCCTTTTTTTGGGG
This sequence comes from Piliocolobus tephrosceles, assembly GCF_002776525.5. Classification (NCBI taxonomy): domain Eukaryota; kingdom Metazoa; phylum Chordata; class Mammalia; order Primates; family Cercopithecidae; genus Piliocolobus; species Piliocolobus tephrosceles. The sequence continues at coordinate 15,620,580 of NC_045449.1, forward strand.
GGATGGAGTCTGTCTCTGTCGCCCAGGCTGGAGTGCAGTGGCGCGATCTCGGCTCACTGCAAGCTCCGCCTCTCAGGTTCATTCCATTCTCCTGCCTCAGCCTTCCGAGTAGCTGGGACTACCAGTGCCTGCCACCACACCTGGCTAATTTTATGTATTTTTAGTAGAGATGGGGTTTCACCGTGTTAGCCAGGATGGTCTCCATCTCCAGACCTTGTGATCTGCCTGCCTTGGCCTCCCAAAGTGCTGGGATTACAGGCGTAAGCCACTGCGTCCAGCTGCAATCTCCCTATTTTTAACTGTGTGTAACTAATTTTAAAAGTTTGCATAAACAGTGTGGCCCAAAGAAAATGTGTCTAAAGTCCGATTTGGCCAACTGATCAACTGTTTGCAGCCTCTATTTACTTCTTCATTAGTCTCATCATTCCCACAACCAGTTACCTTCTATCAAGATGAGTCCCAAATTGGTATTTCCATCCTGGAGCTCTCCTCAGGGCTGTTCTCAACATCTTAACTATTTGATTCCTTTGTTTGCTTATGTCAAAGATACTTCAATATAGCATGTTTAAAACTGAATATCTAAAATAAGTCTAAATTTCCCATCTCTCTCATAGGATCCTTTTCCAGTAATTATTTTAGTAGTACTTATTGTCATCAAATTGTACGTGGCGGAAATCTATGGTCTTTACATCTCCCCCTTTCTCCTTTACTCAATTCATTACTGTATTTACCTAATTATATTCTAAGTATTTCTTCACGGTGAATTTTCCTTTATATATTTTTTTGTTTGCCTGGATTACTGTGATAATCTTTCTAATTCTACCTTTGCCCCATATACTTCATTCTTAACATTGTAGTGAGACTGGTATTTTCATAATCAAATGTGATCTTGCCATCACTCTGCTTGAAACATTTGAATGGCTTCTCACTGCCTTCAGGGTAACAGACAGAATCCTGGAGGTCTACAAAAACTTGCGAAATCTGGCTTTTACTCATTATCCCAACCTCATTTCACAGCTACTCTTCTTTCATCTCTGTGCTCTGGGGTAGCAGTTCTGAATGCTTTGGCATCAAAGGACCTACTGTAACTATACAAATTATTAAAGACCCTAAAGATATTTATGTGGGTTATATCTACCAATAGTTACTATACTGCAAGTTAAAACAGAAAAATTTTAAGCTATTAGCTAATTCATTTAAAAATAATTGGCCGGTGTGGTGGTCCACACTTGTAATCCCAGTGCCTTGGGAGGCCAAGGTGGGTGGGTCGATGGAGCCCAGGAGTTAGAGACTAGCCTGAGCAGTAAAGTGAGACCTCATCTCTTAAAAGAAAAATATAAATAAAAAATTATAAACCTGTTACGTGTTAGCACAGTTTTTTTTTTTATTAAAAAACAGCTATTTAACCAAAAAATGTTAAGAAATATAGCATTGTTTTACACTTTTGCCAATCTCTTTAATGTATGACATAATAGAAGGTAGCTATAGTCTTACAACTGCTTCTGAATGCAACTTGATATGACTTGTTGTTTTGGTTGCCATGCATGGAGAAAATCCAGCATCACACGGGTGTAAGTTGGAAAAGGAAGGAGTATTTTATGGTCTTTTCAGGTAATTACGGCTTTTCTTCTTTGAAACAGCTCCAAAACTGAACAAGTGGTACTTTCTGAAAGATTAGGTTCAATGTAGAATCTGAAACCACATCTGTGAATTTTTCATGTATTGAACTCTATCAGTCTTTGGACAATATTGGTTCACTAAGTTATGCAGATCTTTGTTGGCACTTTATATTGTGCAATATTTTTTAATATTATAACTTTTAGTGTCACAACTGATGTTATCAGAAAAGCCTTTAAGTTTTAGGAAGTGTAGTAGATAGAAGTTTTCCAAACCTTGTAATTTCTGCCTGAAAGCTCAAATTTTATAAAAAACTCATTTGTTGTCCTTGATACGACAGGTTTACTCTGTTCATTTTTCAGAAACTGTCTGCCAGATACCCAAGTTAGATAACATAGTTTGCCATTCGGTCACCCTTTCAGGTTAAATTGTGGTCTGTGAAACAAGCGGCTGATTCAGCTCACAACTCATTTCCTCAAGGTGACCATTGTTCTTTGGTATAAACAGAATTGCCTTATGAATATTTCCTATTTCATTAACCCTGTATATTAAAAAGGCACTTAAAGGGTTAAAATTCAATGAAATTAGTAATGTTTATGCTTCCATAGACATTTTAAAATAAAACTGGCTTAAAAAAAAAAAAAAAACGAAGAATACGTGATGGGGACTACTAGTAAGTTTAGTAAGCAATTTTACCATTACTTTACAACATCATTGAAAATGTTGAGACAATGAAAAAGGCAAATAACGTCTAAATCTTATTTTGAAAGCAGTTTTGAACTTACTATTTCCCAGGGGTTCATGGACCATCCTTGAGGATCTTTGCCTCTACCTACCTATACAAGCCTTCTATCAATTTATGTTTTATTTATTTAACAAACACTTAATGTAGCACTTATGCTGTGTCAGCGTTTTTAAGTGCTTCATAAATATTTGCATTTAATGCTCATTAAGGTAGGTATTGCTATCATTCTTTGTGAGATGGGTACTGTTATTACCCCCTCTTACACATACGGAAACTGAAGTAAAGAGGTTAAATAACTTATCCAGTATCACACAGCTAGTAAGCGGCAGAACTCCAATTCAGGTTTTGCCTGTGAATGTTAGATTAAATTCTTTCTTCCTCTGTATGCATAGTGACTCTTTTTTCCCAGTGACTAGTTCAGAGCCTAGCACGTGGAAGATATTCTATAAATATTTGTTGAATAAAATAGATAGAGGATGAAGAGATAGATGAATGAATATAATTTATTTGAGTGGATGAAATGAGTGACTCATCTAACTTAATTTTCTTCAAATAGTTAATCAGTTTCCATGGCATCACTGGCAAAACAAATCTATGTTTTGTTCACTGACTGAAATATCACCTTCATGTTATCTTTAATTCTTACATATACTCTATTTCTGTATTTGCTCTTCTGTTTTACTCCTCTGTTTATTTCTTTGAACTACACTATTGAAAATATTTTATCTCTGTATAAATTAGCTTTGTATTGGATATAAAAATTCTACTATATTTATATTGGATATATTTAGAGAGGTTAAGCTTCCATCTCTGCCCTCTCTCCCCTGTTCCAATGTTTTCCCTATAGGTACAAATTTTTATTGGTTTTCCATTTATCCTTTTTATCCTTTTTTTGTTGTTTTTTAAAATGTAAGCAAATAGTATATGTATTTGTACCCCCTTTTTTTTCTTTATAAAACAGTAGCAAACTGTGCATACTTATTTATATCTTGCTTTTTCTTTTTAAACTTAATATATCCTGGTGGTCACCTTATAGCAATATGTAAAGATCTTTGTCATTTTTTAAGGAGTTGCATGCTACTCCATTGTATGTATCCACTGTATGTTCAGTCATTTCTGTATAGTAGGATATGTGAGATGTTATCAGTCTTTTGCTACCTCAATTAGTGCTTCAACAAAGCCTTGTGCGTATATCATGTCATGTATTTGTCATTATGCCTTTGGGAGATCATAGGAGGTTTTTGATCAGCGAAATGTTATAAAATCGTTGTTAGGAAGATTAAACTGGCAATGGAATACATATTTGGATGTAAGTAGGATGGGAATAGTGAAAATTTAGAAGCCGTAACTATGCTCTACACTAAGATGGTTGTGTGCCTAGAAATTTATCACAACAAGTAGGTATTCTATAAAAAGTTATTTCTTCCCATCCTGATCTGTGTATGCATTGCCTGCTCATCTGTGGATATATTGCTTCATCAGCATCTCTACTCTTATATTTCTTGTCATCTTTCCCCTCTTCTGACTCTCCTGGATAGGATGTACTCATTTTCTCTGCATATTCTAAACATTTGTTTCCCTCCATTTGTTTCTCTTTGCAAATCATCTAAAAGAGTCAAATCCACTTGCTCCTTGAAGGCATGCTTTTCACTTTCATTAACTCTTACCTATTACAGAACTGCCTTTTTGTTGAGCACAGAAAACGAAGGAAATTTGCATTTCCAATGTCTTTCAGACGTGGAGACTAGACCACAGAGCAAGGATTCAACTTCAGTGCAAGATTTTTCCAAAGCAGAATCATGCAAAGTTACAATAATAGACAGACTGACACGGAATAGTGTCTATGACTCCAACTTGGAAGCAGCTCTTGAATGTGAAAATTGGTTAGAGAGTCAGCCAGGAAATCAGGAGAGACATTTGAGAGAAATGTTCACTCACATGAATTCACTCTCTGAGGAAACAGACCATGAGCATGATGTATACTGGAAAAGCTTCAATCAGAAATCTGTCCTTATCACTGAAGACAGAGTTCCCAAAGGATCTTATGCCTTTCATACACTTGAAAAAAGGTTGAAACAAAAATCAAACTTAATGAAAAAGCAGAAAACTTATAAAGAGAAAAAACCTCATAAGTGTAATGATTGTGGTGAACTCTTCACCTACCATTCAGTACTTATTCGACACCAGAGAGTCCATACTGGAGAGAAACCCTATACCTGCAATGAATGTGGGAAATCTTTTAGCCACAGAGCTAATTTAACTAAACACCAGAGAACTCATACTAGAATTCTCTTTGAATGCAGTGAATGCAAGAAAACCTTCACAGAAAGCTCATCCCTTGCAACACATCAGAGAATTCACGTTGGAGAGAGACCTTATGAATGCAATGAATGTGGGAAAGGTTTTAATCGAAGTACACATCTTGTACAGCATCAGTTGATTCATACTGGAGTGAAGCCTTATGAATGTAATGAATGTGATAAAGCTTTTATTCATTCATCAGCACTCATTAAACATCAAAGAACTCATACTGGAGAGAAACCTTATAAATGTCAAGAATGTGGGAAAGCCTTTAGCCATTGCTCATCCCTAACTAAGCATCAGAGAGTTCATACTGGAGAAAAGCCATATGAATGCAGTGAATGTGGAAAAACTTTTAGTCAGAGCACACATCTTGTTCAACATCAGAGAATTCATACTGGAGAGAAACCCTATGAGTGTAATGAATGTGGGAAAACCTTCAGCCGGAGCTCCAATTTTGCTAAACATCAAAGAATTCATATTGGAAAGAAACCGTACAAATGTAGTGAGTGTGGAAAAGCCTTCATTCATTCATCAGCTCTTATTCAACATCAGAGAACTCATACCGGAGAGAAACCCTTTAGATGTAATGAGTGTGGGAAAAGCTTTAAGTGCAGTTCATCTCTCATCAGACATCAAAGAGTTCACACTGAAGAGCAACCCTGAAAAATTAATGTGAAGAAATGTAAGTTGGTTTTATCACTATATTAAATACTTGTGTGTTTAGGTGGAAGATCCATCCATAATATGCATGTGAGGACCAATTCTGTATGCATCTAATTTCATTTGTGTAATACATAGTTTTGAGCCATAGGCAGGTTCCTTATGTCCATTAATTTGATCATTATGAAATGTAGCCAGCAATTTCAAAATTTTAATCTCCAACCTCCCAAATAGCTATTTGTGGAAATTCAAGAAGTCCCTGAGAGTGGGTAGCAGTACAAACATTGTGAAATTCAGTTTTCCCCTCTCTTGGTTATGTCAGAGCTTTGTTGTAAGCCTCTTGCTTTGTAAGGGAATTCTCATTGGGTAGGTTAGGCTGAGGGCTTATATCCTTATCATCAGGAAGACACAGTGTTGTTATTTATTACTCTTTGAGTCCCAAGTAGAGCTCTAGATACACATATGGTACAATTCCTCTAGAGTGTCATTTCTTTTATATTATCCATAAAAACCAAAAAGGCCACGTTGAAAGTCCTTAGCATTCCCTTCCTCCCTCAACAAGCTGCTGTCTAATTTGATGGCCATAACTAGGATATATAATATTTACAGACAATTCTAAGTTATGTTCACATGGATTATGTTCATTGTTTTTTTGTTTGTTTGTTTGTTTTGAGATGGAGTCTTGCTCTGCAGCCCCATCTGGAGTGCAGTGGCGCGATCTCAGCTCACTGCAACCTCTGCCTCCCAGGTTCATGCCATTCTCCTGTCTCAGCCTCCTGAGTAGCTGGGACTACAGACACATGCCACTACACCTGGCTGATGTTTTTTGTATTTTTAGTAGAGACAGGGTTTCACTGTGTTAGCCAGGATGGTCTTGATCTCCTGACCTCATGATCTGCCCGCCTTGGCCTCCCAAAGTGATCGGATTACAGGTGTGAGCCACCGCGCCTGGCATCATCATTGATTTATATCATTGTTATCCCTCTACTGTGGAGACCTTCTTTCATTTTCCTTTTCCCTGGGAGTTTATGTGAAGTAGCAGATAGGTCAAAATCTTAACGGTGGTTGTTGATCAAATCCCTCCTTTTTTATCCTTGGCACTGAATGAATCCTTGGTTTTCTATAATCAAAGGGTTAGGGAGACTTACTTTGTCTACATTATTCAGCTTTCTGTAAGCTATGCTGTGTCCATTTGAGAAAAAGCCCTAGGGATATTGAGGGTCTGAGAAGTTGAGTGGCTCAGTGTGTTATTATATTTAGGGTCTCAGTAAAGAAGAACTGAAGCAACTGTGAGACACAGGGCATACTTCCCTGTATAAGTGGAAAACGGGTACAGAAAATAGATCACAAGATAGTCCTCAACTGACTTGCTTGAGGATAAGCAGCTTCCCTTCATGAAGAAGTTGCCATTTCTCTGGCCTTCATATTTACCTACTTTTTGTTATTGTCCTCTGTATTAGTTCAGTCTCACACTGCTATGAAGAAATGCCTGAGACTGAACTTAAAAAAGGTTTAATTGGCTCATACTTCCATGGGCTGTACAGGAAGTGTGACTGGGGAGGTCTCAGGGAGCTTTTACTCATGGCAAAAGGCAAAGCCAGAGCAGGTATCTTCACAGGGCAGGAGCAGGAGGAAGAGAGAGAGGGGAAGTGCTACACACTTTTTAAACAACCAAACCTCATGAGAACTCTATCACGAGACAGCACTAGGGGGATGGTGCTAAATCATTCATGAGAAACTACCTGCATGGTCCAGTAACCCTGTACCAGGCCCCACCTCCAACATTGGGGATTACAATTCAACATGAGATTTGGGTGGGGATACAAACCTAAACCATATCATTACTCAAAAAAAAAAAAAAAAGAAAGAAAGAAAGAAAAAGAAAACACAGGAAAAGGAACTCACCTCTTTTATCATCTTAGTATTTAGTACTAATGGTTTAGAGCAGGAATTGACAAACTGTAGCCTGGACTCATGGACCAACTCTGACCCACCACCTGTTTCTCAGGAGAAAATTTTATTAGAACTCAGCCACACTTACTCATCTACGTGTTGTCCTTGACTGCTTTTGTGTCCAGTGTCAGAGCTGAGTAGCTGCAGTGGAGGTTGTGCCTTTGTGCTTTAATATCACAAACAGAGCAGCTTATAAACACCAGAAATTTACTTCTCACAGTTTTGGAGACTGGGAAGTCCAAGATCAAGATGTCAACATATTTAGGGTATGGGGAGGTCTGCTTCTTGGTTAATAGAAAGCACCTTTCACTGTGTCTTCACGTGATAGAAGGGGAGAGTTCTGGTATCTTCAGCCCCTTATAAGGGCACTAATCCCATTCATGAGAGCTCCACCCTGATAACCTAATCACCTCCAAAAGGCCCCATTTCGTAATACCATCAATTAAGTTTCATTATATGACTCTGGTGGGGATATAGCCCCATAGTAGGTTGTATGTCCCTGAAAGCCTAAAATATTTACTATTTGGCTCTTTATAGAAAATATTTACTTGGCCCCTGTTGTAGAGTATTCATCAAGAAATGGGATAAAGGGTTTAAACCAGTCAGAGAAATTAGGTGGAATGGAAAAGTTGAACTTACTGAGAGTTCATAGGGGTCAGAAAAATAAAAGAGATGGGAAATGATGTATCAAAATACTCCTACCTCTAAGATGTTACTATATATTGTCAGGAGAATTCAAGTTATTGAAACTTGCCAAATTCTTGAGTGAAAATAAATTCATTTGAGGGCCAAAATTTGACTAAGGAAAGAAGACCAACATGGGCTTTCCAAAGTTGAGTTTGAATTCTGCCACCCCCACTAAGCAGTCATGTGACTTTGAAAAACTCCCTACTCTGAGTCTCAGTTTCTTTATCTGTATTAGGTTTCAACAAAGGGAATAAATCATCAGCTTCTCATAAAGTTGTCATAAGGATTAAATAAGACAATGCATATAAAGGAACTGGCAGACAATAAATGTAGAGTCCCCCACTCCTGCTTGGTGCTCTCTTTCTCTCTCCTTCTCTACATAGAGAAGAGCTGGAGCATCTGTCAGTAGAAGTTACTTAAGGGTGGCTGTGTCTTCCCCATCTTTTGTCTACCCATGAAGAACTGTGACCATCCTGTTCTCTGGCTTATCATAAAGATGGGACTTGACTTCTTTCTGCTCTTGCTTCCATCTGGTGCTGTTCTCTACACAGCCTCCTTGAGACCATCCAGAACCTTCTTTTTTCCTACTTCATATCACTTAACCAGTAGCTATCTGGGATGGTTCCAGAGGCTGAAGTTTGCAGTTGAGTAACATTTTAAATAGTGTTAAGGGACTTGGGATCTCTGGCCCTTTGCGTTTCAGTATTTGTCCTTTTTATGCCTGATGTTTAACCTGCCACATGTTTGTACTGCAATGTGAATCTTGGAAATTTTAATGTTATGCATTTCAAATTTTTTGGTTGTTTGTAACCTAAATGTGCTCTTATTGGCTCACTTGTCAATAAAGATGTTTTATATGTATTGTCAGAAACTTTTATAAATTGCTTTTAAATTCTTCCCTTTTTAAAACGTATTTTAAGATGTAATGAAGGACCAACCAAAAAATATCTCCATATCGTTCAGAATACCAGTCCCATTTCTAGCTGTTCATCTGGCTTCATAACTTCTGGAGTGATGGAATGGGAGATACCCTCAGCAGCCCAAGTATCTACAAGAAGGTTAAGGAGTAGAAGAAGACAGTTCCTAACAAGTAGTGCTGAGTCCCCAGGCCAGGTATAGGCACCACTCAGTAGGGCTAATTGGGGTGAAAGGGAGGGAAGAACTTCGTATAAAAAGCACAGTTAAAATTAGGCAAAATGGGCCAGGCACAGTGACTCAAGCCTGTAATCCCAGAACTTTGGGAGGCCAAGGGAGGCAGATCACCTGAGGTCAGGAGCCAAGATCTTGCCACTGTACTCCAGTCTGGGTGACAGCCTGGGTGACAGAGCAAGACAACGTCTCAAAAACAAAACAAAAAAAACCTAAGAAAGTATTTCCAACATTGATTTCATAGAGTTTCTGTGAGGGTTATGTGAAATTATATATGTGAAAGGGCTTTGTTGCACATTGCTGAGCTGTGTTTTGGTGATAATTTTCTATTCTTTGATGCCAGGCTCTGGTATACAAAAAGCATGGACCTCTCACCAGGGTGCCAGTTCTTAATGCTAACTTGTGCTACCTGTCCTTTGTGACCTGTCAGGGAGTCTTTGCTCATCAGTAGTCATTTAGGGACCCGATATGGTATAGGGTAGCCACCACCATAAATATTTCTTCTGCCATATCAACATAATTTTATGTATGGTTGATTCAGTTCCCAATATTGTGACCTATGCATCTCATGTTTTAGTGACTCAAACCTGCCGGGTTATCCAGGACTGTAATTTTTTTTTTTTTCTTTCCTGAGACAGAGTCTTGCTCTGTCGTCTAGGCTGGAGTGCAGTGGCGCAATCTCGACTCATTGCATGCTCCGCCTCCCAGGTTCAGGCCATTCTCCTGCCTCAGCTTCCCGAGTAGCTGGGACTACAGGTGCCTGCCACCATGCCCGGCTAATTTTTTGTATTTTTAGTAGAGACGGGGTTTCACCATGCTAGCCAGGATGGTCTTGATCTCCTGACCTTGTGATCCGCCCGCCTCAGCCTCCCAAAGTGCTGAGATTACAGGCGTGAGCCACCGCTCCCAGCCCAGGACTGTAATTTTTAAAAACCCATGGTAAGATCTGGCTTCAGATATGACTGGATTCAGATATTCAGAAGATATCATCAGATCATTCTCTTGCTATCTCAGCACCATTTAATTCTATCTGAATTTATAGATAACGATTTATAATTTATTATAATTATCAGAATGAAGGAGAGTAAAATCCTTTATTGGAGTATAACACATGATTATTCCAAAGAAGAGTTGATCAGTGTTCCCCTGAGAGTAAGAATGCATTATATACAGTGTGGACATCTCCAGGACCTTCTAAACATAAGTATATAGTTTCTGAAACATTTATTTTAGTAACATATCTATACAAAATTAAACTAGGGAAAGTTTCCCTTCTCTCTGATCTGACACCTCTTCCCATAAACAGAGCAGCTCTTACAATCATTTTGAACTAATTAATAACTAGGACATACCAAACAAACCCAAGTATTTCTTACATTTTCCTGTTTATGAGTGCCATATCATAGGCTCCAAGATAAGGGTCTGTTTTGACTTTGTTCATTTATGTAAATATAAATGTGTGTGTGTGTGTATATATATATAATGAAAAGCATAACAGAACAAAGCACAAAACTAGTTCTGATGAGAGACAATTTCTACTATTTGGGCAGATTACACAGAAGGTAAAGAATGATCTTTCCCTTTCTCTTGTTGAACAAACTATCACTTAAGCAAAGATAACCAAAGTTGAATCTTTTTAAATATAATATTTTGAATTAAAGATTTTACAAAGATTTTAATGAAGAAACCCATCAAAATCAAGCCAACTTTTGTCCAAATTTTAATATATTTCATTTCTTCTTTTCAGTATTCGCAGCTATTATAAAGCACAAGTAAAGTTCACTTTCCCCAAACCTTCCAAAACTTACAGCATCCTCTCCAGTTTTGTGCTTTACTATCTTTCGCATGCTGCAACAACCACACAGTTCACTCTAAGAGAAAAATAGTCCTGTTTTCTCTGGATAAACAAAAACATCACATTTTCTTTTTACATGTTTAGGGATCCCCAAGACCACCCCCAGGTTCAATGATTCACTAGAAGGATCCACAGGACTCAGCATGTTGTCATTTTCTTGGCTGTGGTTTATTACACTGAAAGGATACATAGCAAAACCAGTAAAGAGAAAAGGCTCATGGGGTGGCAAGGTCTGGAGGAAACAAGGAACAAGCTTCCCCAGGTCTTCTCCCAGTGAAGTCATACAAGACTTGCCCAATTGTCCCAGCAAGGAGTTGTGACAGCATGTGTGAATGTGATCTATCAGGGAAGCTCAGTAGAGATTCAATTCCAAAGATTTGTACTGGGTGCTGGTCACATAGGCACTCTCTGTGTAGCGTGTACCAAAACTCCAGACTTCCAGAAGGAAAGCAGGTGTTCAGCATAAACTGCATTGTTTTTACAGACAGTTTAGGAGCAGTGATTCACTTTAATTCCGGAATTAGTGGGAATGATCCCAAAGTTATAGTTCCCAGATACCAGCCATGGCCAACCTTGTAGGCAAGTCTTTCTAAAGATAGCAGGCTCGGACTTGCTATGTTAACTTTTCTGCACAGTTTCATTGACACTATTGTTTTCATACAGCCTCCCAGCCACTCATATTAATCACAAATTTGCTGACCAAAGAAATTAATTGGGATGTAGATAATCAGAACTCTCTACATTGACAGGCAACTTAGCAGATGAGCAAAACTCACAAACACATAAAATGACCTCCTGCAGCCACACATCCCTTTTACACCTTCTTAGCGCACACATTTCCTAGCTCTGTCTACTGAAAGGGGCTAAAAGCCATGACACCTAAGTTGCAGTGAGCCCAGATCTTGGTTTCTGACATTGTTCTCTACTAAAAGGATCCAAGGCTCCTCAGAAAAATGGCTGATTGCAGGTCTAAGGGAAGGAAACTCCAAGAAGATCCTGGAACATCTTATTCCAGAAAAAAAAAAAAAATAGTACTCAAAAAAATGATGAGGGTAGGTCACAAAGACACAGGAAGTAGCCCTCACTGACTAAATCTGGAACAATTTGAGCAGCAAAACAAGAAAATGATGAATTATAAACCATTGCAAAAGTAGTAATCCTTGAGTTCACATTGATAATAAGTAAATAAATGAGCGATAACAGAGGACCCTTGCTTTCGCAGAATACCCTATGCCAACGGGTGAATGCGAAGGGAATGTTGGAGCTGGAAAACTATCATTTTGTAGCCATAACAGTAAAGACTGATTCAAGCAAGAATCATCAATGGATGCTAAATCTAAGGGAAAATTTTGATGAGGAACAGGATATTTGCATAGAATTGAAGTATCTTTTCCAGAGATTGTTACGATTAGCAATTGCAAGGCAAAAAAAAAATAATTGTGGAAGAACTGGGAAAAACTTTGATTACATGATCAAAATTAATATAATGAGTAAGCGGCACATGGACATTGTGTGCCTCAGATGTGATGCCATGAGAAGGACATAACATAATGTGTATACTATTCTGGCTGGGAATGCATAACGAATCTAATCATGAGGAAATATTTGACAAACTCCAAAATGAGGACTATTAAAAGGACTGCATTCTTCAAAAATATTAATGTCACACAAGTCAAGGAAAAGCTGAATAACTGTTCCAAATTAAAAGAGACTAAAGCATCATGACAACCAAATACAATACAGGATCTTCGACTAGGTCTTGTATGAGAGAAAATCTCCTAAAAACATTATTGGGTCAATTTTTCAAAACTGAAATACAAGCAATAGAATAAAAGTAATGTATTGATGTTAAATTTACTGCAGTTGATAGCTATATCATGGTTAAGTATTAATAATATCCTCATTGAGAAATGCATATTGAAGTATTTAGAGGTAAAGAAGAGTAATGTACGAAATTTACTCTCAAATGATTCAAGAAAAATTTGTATATAGAAACAGCAAACGATAAAACAAGCAGGATTAAATGTTAACAGTGTGTCAGTCTAAGAGGAACCTGCCTATCCTTTGTAATTCTATTGCAGTCTTTGTGTAAGGTTCAGGTTACTTCCAAATTAAAACAAAATTAAGTGAACACATACATTGACCCAAAGTTAGACCCATTCTGTAACATAAAAATACAAGGCAAAAATATATATAATACCACTATGTTAAAAGACCGTTTTTTCTATCTTACCTAAAACTTAACGTCTCCAATGATTGATTATCCATTAATAAGCTTTTTTTTTTTTTTTTTTGAGACAGAGTCTTGCTCGGTAGTCCAGGCTGGAGTGCAGTGGTGCGATCTCAGCTTACTGCAACCTCCGCCTCCTGGGTTCAAGTGATTCTCCTGCCTAAGCCTCCCCAGTAGCTGGCATTACAAGTGCCCGCTACCACGCCTGGCTAATTTTTTGTATTTTTAGCCTCCTGGGTTCAAACGATTCTCCTGCCTCAGCCTCCCTAGTAGCTGGGATTACAGGCACCTGCCACCACAGCCGGCTGATTTTTTTGTATTTTTAATAGAGACAGGGTTTCACCGTGTTAGCCAGGATTGTCTCAATCTCCTGCCCTTGTGATCCGCTGGCCTTGGCCTCCCAAAGTGCTGGGATTACAGGTGTGAGTCACCACGCCCGGCTTAATAAGCTCTTTTTAAAATTTTTTTTTTTTTTTTTTTTTTTTTTTTTGAGGCGGAGTCTGGCCCTGTCACCCAGCTGGAGTGCAGTAGCGCGATCTTGACTCACTGCAAGCTCCACCTTCTGGGCTCACGCCATTCTCCTGCCTCAGCCTCCCAAGTAGCTGGGGCTACAGGCGCCCGCCACCATGCCCGGCTAATTCTTTTGTAGTTTTTAGTAGAGATGGGGTTTCACTGTGTTAGCCACGGTGGTCTGGATCTGACCTCGTGATCCACCCGCCTCAGCCTCCCACAATGCTGGGATTACAGGCGTGAGCCACCACGCCCAACCAAGATCTTTCATAGAGAAGATATTTCCACCTTTAACTGACAAAAATCCCAAAAACTTATGTCAAGAATTTATTTTTAAAAACTTCCCGAAGATCATTTAGAAAGATTGATACCACAGTAGAAAAAGTATAAAAAATTGCATAGACCCCTGAAAATATGATTATATACATTTTCTTTTTTGTTTTGTGTTTTTGAGACTGAGTTTCACTCTTGAAGCACAGGCTGGAGTGCAATGGCGCAATCTTGGCTCACTGCAACCTCTACCTCCCGGGTTCAAGCGATTCTCCTGCCTCAGCCTCCTCAGTAGCTGGGATTACAGGCATGTGCCACCACGCCCAGCTAATTTCTTTTCTTTTTTGGTCTTTTTTTTTTGAGACAGAGTTTCGCTCTTGTCCCCCATGCTGGAGTGCAATGGCACGCATGTTCTTGGCTCACTGCAATATCTGCCTCCCCATTTCAAGCAATTCTCCCGTCTCAACTTCCCAAGTAGCTGGGATTACAGGCGCCTGCCACCATGGCAAGCTAATTTTTTTGCGTTTTTAGTAGGTTTCATCATGTTAGCCAGGCTGGTCTCGAACTCCAGACCTCAAGTGAGTGATCCGCCCACCTCGGCCTCCCAAAGTACTGGGATTACAAGCATGAGCCACTGTGCCCAGCCTGATTATATACATTTTCAATAAACATTTATGAAAATGGTCTCAGGCCTTTTAATAATCAGAAGACCAAAATAAATAAAAACGAAATAACATTATCCACTAACCAGATTGTATAAAAGGAAGACTGACAAAATCAAGTGTTGGAAAGGACATCTAATTAGAACTCAAACTTGTGGTTGGGTTATATATTAATCAAAAAAGTCTTTGGAATTAAAATGTAATTGATAAATTGTATGTAGTTGTGCTGTACCACATTTTACATATATATATATGTATACACATACACACACAGAGATGCACATTGTAGAATAGCTAAATCTGTGTGTGTATATATATATATATATAGCCACAGACATACATGGTAGAATGGCTAAATCAAGCTATCTAGCATATCGGTTACCTCAGATACTTATCTTTTGTGTGTGTGTGTGTGTGTGTGTGTGTGTGTGTGTGTTGAGAACATTTAAAATCTGCTGCTCAACAATTTCAAGTATTACCACATTGTTATTAACTGTAGTCAACATGTTGTACAATAGAGCTCTTGAGCTTTTCCTCCTAGCTGAAATTTTTAGTGACATGCATTGCATTTGAACATATGCAGTTCCTATGAGCAAACTATTTTATTAGTAGGTCTGTACTTAACTAAAATGTCTATGCATGTGAACCAAAATAAATTAACAAGAATGTTCATAGTGGCTTTATTGCTAATAGTCCCAAAATGGAAACAAACCAATGTCCATCAACAATAGAATTGATAGATGTGCCATATTCATACAGAGCACTACCGAGCAGGGAAAAGAAATGAACTGCTTGGGCCGGGGACGGTGGCTCATGCCTGTAATCCCAGCACTTTGGGAGGCCAAGGCGGATGGATCACAAGGTCAGGAGATGGAGACCATCCTGGCTAACACAGTGAAACCCCATCTCTACTATAAATACAAAAAAATTAGCCGGGCGTGGTGGTGGGCACCTGTAGTCCCAGCTACTTGGGAGACTGAGGCAGGAGAATGGCGTGAACCCGGGAGGCGGAGCTTGCAGTGAGCAGAGATCACGCCACTGCACTCCAGCCTGGCTGACAGAGCGAAACTCCGTCTCAAAAAAAAAAAAGAACTGCTTCATGAAACCGCCTGAAGGAGTGTCACAAATGTAATGCTGGGCCAAAGAAGCCACGCACAAAACCATTCCTACCGATTGGCCCTCCATGCATCCATTTATGAAACGGGCAACACTAACGGGCTGCTAAAAACCAGGTGACTCTACTTTGGCAAGACAGATGGGCAGTGGTTAGGGAGGAGATCTTCAGGAGAGGGATTGCCAGATTGTTATTGAGTAGTAGAATAGTAGGATTCCTGTGTATATTATACTTGAATAAATGTATTTGAATTCATTTTTGGCATTAGGACATATAATGTAAATCATAATAAATCTTTGCAATTTTAATATTATTTCTAGTTGATGAAAAATAAGTCACTCGAAGGATTCCACACTTGGGTATTTCAATATAGAACTTATGCATGCAAATATATATTTCTAGAGATCCAAAACTAATTAATGTCATTTGAGTGTCAAAAAGCACAGTTGTGTTTACAATTTGCTCTGTAATCTTTTACTTGAAATTAAGCTAACTATCCACATCCATCAATGAAATGGCTTTCACAGAAGAGTCCAGTCCATGGCATAAATGATAGGAACTTTAGAAAAGTCATTTCTTCTTCATTATTTATGTAAAAACATGAAATTTCTTAGAAACACAGACCAGCAAACTCTCAGTTTAGTGTTGCTTCCATTGCTTTCTGTAGTCTTGCTACCAGAGAAGGTTTTTATGTTCCAGAATTGCACAGAGGGAAGAACTGCCTATTATGGTTACCACTGTGGCCATTGAGAAAGGCACATGATTCCTAGGATCCCAGCAATGACCCTCCCTGGAGGTGATGGGAATTAAGAGACCTGCTATGGAAATTGTGGGGGCTGAGTAAACAGTCTCTACAAAGCTTTCTCTGTGTCTGGTACTTGAAGTCCACAGGCAGTAAAAAAGGGAAGATTACAAAACAGGCTGGGAGGGATTCCATGAGCAAGAGCTGGAACTCCATAAAAATAAAGTGAAACCCATGTTCATGAAGCTAAACACAGGCCAGTAACCCAGCAGTCAGAGAAACTAAAGGAAAAATCCTGGGAAAAGCAGAGCAATTACAGGCTTAGCTGCTGTTTCATGCTAATGAGGTAAGTCAACAGATCAGCAACAAGTTTATGCGTGCGTGTGTGTGTGTGTGTGCATGTGGACACTTGCTACAAAATTCAATTCATTTTATTCCAGTATGTGAGTGTGCACATGTGTGCATGTGTGCACTCCTGTTGACCCAGTTTCTGCTCTGTGGCCAGGTCGGTGACCCTGGACAACCCCAGTTGTGCCCTCAGTGATGTCTGCAGGGATGGAGCACAGCCCTGCTGTTGGGCATTGCACTGTGTGATGCCATCCTTGGGACCCTCGGGGTGATGGAACCCAATAGGCTTCCTTAGGCTTTCCTTTCAGATGGACAGGAAATAGATGACGCTCTATTGTCATTTTGTTTTCTTTATTTCCATGGATTCTGTGACCATCTTCCTCTCCTCATCGACTCTGCAAGAAGGGGATTCCTGGTGGGGGAAGGGTAACTGGTGAGAAATGAGGTACCAGGAAATTAGCAAAGGGTCTTCTGGTCATCTGGGGACAGTTCTCATGCAGTCCCCAGCCTAGTCTCAAGGGTTCTGGGCCGGTCACCCTGCAGCCTCGGTGATGTGCCTAGGAAGAACCCTGGGAGACCCAGCAAAATGGGGTGCCTGGTCTGAAAAATGTCCCCCCGTTCCTCTGGCTCTGTGGCTCAGGAATAGGCTGAGATATCATGTCCAGGCAGTGCCAGGCCATCTCATTACCCCCTTTGAGGTGAGCCCAGAGGGCTTTTGGGGGCAAGTGTGAAGCTGGGCACCCAGAGGCTGAGGCCAACTGTCCCTCGCTGTGTCCTGGAGGAAGGGCCTGACCAAGAAGACCCCCTAGGGCATGGGCTGTGGGTGCTGATGCGGGAAAGGGAGGTCTGTGGACTGAGGGGGGAGTCATTGGCAGGGGACATTGAGCACCGCAGCTCAGGGTCCTGCTCAGTGGGGGACTAGTCAGTGGGAACCTGGTCAGTGGGGGCCTGGTCAGTGGGGGTCTGGCTGGCATAAGCCTGGCCAGGTGGCTGCTAGGTGACTTCAGGCAGGATTTGTCCTTGGAGCCTCCTTGCCGCCATCTGTAGTGGGAACGAGTCATGGCACTCCAGAGGGCTGCTGGGAAGAGGAGGTGAGCAGGTGTGTGGAATCCAGCTCTGCCAAACAGATCTAGTACTATACAGCCTAGCTGAGTCCCTTGCTAGGGAGGGGACCTGCCCTTTGCCTTTTGCCCCAACCCTCAACCTTCTGCCCCCTGTCCTCCATCTGCAATGCCAGGACTGCCCTGGATGGGGAGATCTGAGTTTAGGGAATACCGTGGATGCTCTGACGATGGCCATGGATCCCGAGGTAGGAGACAGTGTCTTGGGTGCAATATGAGTGGGGCAGCCGGGCCCAGCCAGAGCAGTGACAAACGCATGCACACATGTGTTCACCCACATGCACGTGCCTGCTCACATGCACAAACTGCACACGCATGTTGACACATCAGAGGGTGGAGGGTGCTGACTCTGTGCCCTGCTGACCCAGGCAGGGGCCCATTGTGATGGATGTCATGACCCCACAGTATCACTGGTGCTGAGCACTTGCCCACCTGCCCGCCTGCCCTCTCTGTGTCTGGAGCTCTTGCAGACAAGACATAGAGTTGTTTGGTTCTCAGAAGAGGAGGTTTTGCTAAGTAAGAGACACAGCCGACTCAACCAACTCAGGTGAGTGTGACCTGCTCTGTTCCCTCCCTGCTGACCTGGGGACAGTCACTACCTGGTGGGCAGTGCTAGCTGCTGGGCAGGTGCCGAGGAGGGTCATCCCTGAGCACTCGCCGGGTGCCTGTTCTGGACTGACCTGGTGGAATCTGTGGGGTGGGTGCTGTCCCCCAATGTACCCATTCCACAGGTGAGATGTCTAGGGTCAGAGAGGTGGTGACTGGCCAAGGGACCCAGATGTGATCCTGGCCTGTGCTTTCGGTCCTGCCCTGTGCACACCCTGACCTCTGTAGCCCTAGATTCCAAATCTGCCCAGGGTTTTCTGCCCCCTGATGGGACAGAGTCTGCCCATGGAAGAGCCCCTGGGATGGAACTCCTATGGGTAGGGTGGAGGGACGTGGTGCTCGGTCCAAGTTTGTGCCCTAAGCTGGGTCCCCACAGGAGTAGGTCTCACGAACTCAGACTTCACATGCAGTCACCAATGGTCACTGTGGGACCCACTGGACACATGGGGTCCCTTGTCTGGGAGGGAGTAGGGAGCCCTCTGCCTGTGGGCAGTTGTGGTAGAGGACCTTGAGCACTGCTGCTCTGGGGCCTGGGCAGGGGGGACCTGGATAGTGGGGACCTGGTCAGGAAGGCCTGGTCACTGGGGGACTGGTCAGCGAGGACATGGTCAGTGTAGAATTGGTCATCAGGGGCCTGGTCAGCAGAGGCTTGGCCACTGGGGCTTAGTCAATGAAAATCTGGTCAGTGGGGACATGGTCACCTGGAGCCTGGTCATCAGGGACCTGATCAGTGAGGACCTAGTCAGAAGGCCTGGTCACTGGGAAAACGGTCAGTGAAAGCCTGGCCAGCAGGGGTCTGGTTAGTGGGGGCCTGGCCAGATGGTTGCTGGGTGACCTCAGGCATGGGGTTTGTCCTTAGAGCCTCCCTTCCTCCATCCGTAGCAGATATGAGTCATGGCACCCCGGAAGGCTGCTGGGAGGAGGAGGTGAGAAGGTGTGTGGAATCGGACCCTGCCACTCACACCTAGCATTTTACAGTCTAGCTGAATTCCCCCTAATGAGGGGCTTTGCCCTGTGCCCTCTATCCCCTAGCCCCAATCTCCATCTTCAGGACTGCCCCGGGTGGGGAGGCCTGAGGTTGGGGAGGACCCATGGATGTTCTGATGCTGGCCACAGGCCTCAAGGGAAGGTGACACTGATGAGGACTTGATGAGGACTTGGGTGCATATGTAAGTGGGACAGTCAGCCCCGGCCAGAGAGGCTACTTGTGCACACACATGTTCACCCACATAAACGTGCATGCTCACCTGCACAAACACGTTTTGACACCTTGGGGGCTGGAGGACACTGACTCTGGGCCCTCTTGACCTGGGCAATGGCCCAGTGTGATGGGTGCCATGACCCCACAATGTCACTGGTGCTTAGTGACTGCCCCTCCGCCCACCCGCCCACCTCTGTGTTGTGCAGCACTTGGACACGAGACACACACAGGTGTCTGGTTCTATGCATAAACGACTTTTCTAAGTGAGAGACACGCTGCCTCAGCAGACTCAGGTGAGTGACCTCTAGGCAGATGCCAAGGAGGGTCATCCCTGAGCACTCACCAGGTGCATGCTCTGCACTGACTAAGTGGACCGTCCTCTCCTTTGTCCTCACAGTGACTCTGTGAGGTGGGTGCTGTCCCCAAATGTAGCCATTCCACAGGTGAGATGTGTAGAGTCAGAGAGGCGGTGACTGGCCCAGAGACCCAGATGTGACCCGGGCCGTGCACTCAGCCCTACCCTTTGCTATGCTGGACTTGAGCTTTGACCGCTGTGGCCTCCCTACTCTAGATTCCAAATCTTCCTGGAGTTCTGGACTTCAATGCGGCAGGGTCTGGTCCTGGAAGAGCCAGTGGGACAGAGCCCCTGTGGGAAGGTGGAGGGTGCGATTCTTGGTCCAAGTCTGGGCCCTAAGCTGGGTCCCCACAGGAGGAGGGCTCACCAACTCAGACTTCAGGTGCGGTCACTGATGGTTGCTGGACCTACTGGACACATGGGGTCCTTCGTCTGGGAGTGGAGCGGGGATCCCTCTGCCCTCAGGCAGTTGTGGAAAACGAAGGAGCCCTGGAGGGCTGCCTGGAGGGTGACGATCGTCCCTCCTGGTCAAAGGGGCTTGGGGAACTCTCCCGCAGTGTCCCATTCTCTCTATCTGATCCTCTAGAGGCCTTATCCTCCCTTTGCCCTGAGTATTCCTGGCAGGGACGGTCCCCCCGGGTGTTCTCTAGGACTATGGCCCCAGAGTTCTCTTGTTCTTTCTTGATGACCCAGGAAAACAAAGTCCCCTCCTGTATTGACAGCTGGGAATTGTGGTGTCCGCCATCCTCCACCTGAGACGGGGTCTCCACGAGCACAGAGGCTGCTCTGGAGTAATAGATCATCTTTTCCTCAAACCAAACTGCTTGGCTGGTGGTGTTCCTGAAGCAGCTTCACTGGCCAGAGTGAGTGAGAATTGGGGCAGAATGAAGCAGTCACCAGATGTCTTGCTTCCTACAGAAAACTGAGTATCTTCCTGGTTTCTGAACGATCCTAAGAGACATCCGGTCCCTGACTCCACCTGCCTCCAGGTGCCCAGAACAGCCCATCGTGGGCCCTTCACCCTCAACAAGTGGGCATTGTTTGTCCTGCCAGGGCAGGTGTGTGTCTGCCTTGGGGTGTTCGGGGACAATGGGCCTCTCTGTCCAGGTCCCCCTGTGCTCAAGTCCTCAGGAAGGAGCCCACCAGTGGTTGGAGGACTCCAGAGATCCAGTCAGGGGTGGGGCTGCTTAGTCTGGCCCCTTGTCATCTGGGAGGGGTGGTGGAATGGGGCTCACCAGACTGGAGCGTGTCTGGCAGTGCAGTGGGTATGGTTCGGCTGTGCTCTGGAGATCTCGGGTGCGGCAGAGCCTTGGGATGACTTTGTCTTGCAGGATGGAGATGGATGAGGACCCAGATACCCTGCCTGGCCAGCGGCAAGGCAACATCATCATTACTAAGTATGAGCAGGTACAGGTTGGGCCGCTCCCTCAAGGGAGGCAGGACCTTGCCTCTCCCGCTGTGCCCTGGTCAGAGGGTCCTGGGCTCCCTAAGATCACCGGGTGGAGAGGGGCTGCCCACATCCCTGGGCCCCCCATACCTCTCACCTTGCCCCCCATTACCCTGGCCTCCTCTGGGTTTCAGGGACACCAAGCTGGGGCAGCAGTGGACATGGGGCATGAGCAGATCAACATCGGGAAATATGCTGATCACCTCGGGATTGTGCAGTGAGTCCTCTGTCCCCCCGACCCCAGCCACCAATCTCAGCTCAGGGATGGGTTTTGCTTTTAGAAAGGCCTCTCTGAAGTAGGACATGTCTCCCTGGCTGGGCCAACCTCCTCTCCAGGGTCAGAACTCTTCCAGGCTCTCCTGCAGGCCCAGCCCATGGTCACGGTTAGGGCATAGCCTCATGACACATTTAGGGAGCTCGGGAGAGGGGGTCAGGACAGAGAGGGGACTCTCGGGGCAGGCCCATGGACTCTCAGCACTGTCGTCTCCAAGTAAGCTGGAGAGGAGGAGGCAGCCTGAGGATCTGGCCCTGTCCCCTTAGGGCCTGCCTTGGTGAGATCTGAGGGTTGTGGCCACAGGGCAAGGGGGCATCTGGCCTGGTCTGTGGGCAGTTGTATAGCAGATCTCTGAGGGCTCAGGGGGCTCAGCCAAGAGGAAGGGGCATGGGGACAGTGAGGGCCTTGGCCCTGGCCCTGATAGGTTGTGGAAGAAGAAGGGCAGGGCCCTGGCCTTGGCTTCTCACTGAGGCCAGGGGGACAACAGAGCGAGCCACTGAAGGCCCTGGGAGTAGTGCTGGGAAGGGACCTGCGCCTGGTAAGGGGAGCCCAGCCTGGAGCCAGCCCCTCAGGACTCACAGGATGGAGAGAGGGAGGAGCCTGGGGGAGGGGGGAAGGTTGAGACCTTGAGACCTGCCACTTCTGGAACGCACCTGAACCAAGCCAGCCCAGGGTGGAGTTGACAGCCTGGGCAGGACAACAGATGGGGTGGGCAGGGAACAGCGGCTCACCTGGGACCCCTCAGTGAGGGGACTTGGTCAGTCCCCAAGGCTCTGCGTGGCCCTCCAGAGACTCTGCTTCCCGCTGGCTCAGTCAGCACTGTGCAGGGTGGATGGAGGGGCCGAGTCAGGGCAGACAGGACAATAGGGGGAGGACAGGCAGGCATCCCATGTCCTGGTTTTTGCAGTGGCTGGGAGGAGGCTGAGGGCTGAAGGCCAATGACCCTGAGAGCCAGCTGAGGCTGCAGCGGGAGTGGTGGGGCCAGCTCCACTGCCTGCAGGGCCCTTGGTCACCCTTGTTGCCCTGGATGTCTCCCCAGCAGTGCCGGGCAGCCCAGTGAGACAGTGACCAAGGCATGGGTGTGGATGGATCTGGGAGGTCTCACTCAGAGGTTCTGACAGGACGGGGTCACAGAAGGGCCAGGGTGGCCAGAGAGAGGGTCACAGTCTCTAGGCCAGGCAGGATGGGGGAAGATGGGGAGCAGGCAGGGTCAGTGGCCAGGATGCAGGGGAAGGCAGGTGCACGCTGGGAGATCAGACCCTGCAAGGCCCATGGGGAGTGTTGGATGGGATGGGCTCCAGGTGTGTCCTCAGGGCACCAGGCAGCGCTCAGGCCAGGCTCCCTGGACTCTGGTGGGTGATGTGGTCACTCCTAAGGCACTGCTGTCAGTCAGGGCTTGGCCACCCACCCGGGGCGGCACCCATCCCCTCTCAGAACTGGACTTTCTCAGCATCCACAGAGGGTGTCACCTCCAGCCCTGGAGGAGCAGCCCCATTGCGCAGCCCGAGGCGCCCCATGGGCCCCGAGTGGCCACTGCCAGACCAGCCTCGAGCTCCCTCCTCTCCAGGGTCCCAGTGCCTCGCAGGTGTCAGATCCGCAGGGAGGCCCTTGCCGTCCTTCTCTGTGTCTTCTCCCAGGCTGAGACTTAGGGTAGATGGGAATAGGCTGGTCCTTCCCCGGGGCCCTCTCAGGGAGGGGGATGGCTCCTGGCCCAGCCAGGTCCTCAGCTCTGCCTGGGTTGCCTTACAGTCAGACGGAACTGCCCCCGATAAGAGCCCTGGAGGTGAAGGTAAGAGTCTGTGCCTGCTGCGTGGGAGGCCGCTCCAGGGACCAGGAATCGGGTGGTCAGTGAGGCAGAGGGGGTGGCCTATGGGCTTGTGTGGTAGTGAGTGGGCCACAGCTGTCACTGGGAGGGGTGACCTTTCCTGCTTCACTCTGTTCCAATGAGGGCTTGACCAAAACCCAGACCAAGAACTGCAGTCCTGGCTCAGAGTCCACTGCCTGTTTGAACCAAGACCCCAGCTGAAGGCTGGACCTAACCCAAACTCGGGGCATTTATGGCCTGAGGATGGCTTGTTCTGGCATCACCAGTCCAGACTACCAGCTCTGGTTCCTTCAGAGGGTCTCAGCCCCCGGGGTCTGCCCTTTCCTGATTCCTTCAGGCCGGGTCTCTTCAGGGCCCCAAAGCCCTGGACCCAGCATCCATGGGCCACTGCCAGGGGCCTGGCAGCTCCACTAACTCCATCATGGCTCATTTGACAGCAAAGACGCAAGGAAAGTAAACGTACCAACAAGTGGCTAAAGATGTTTGCAGACTGGCCAAAATATAGGAACACCAAGAAGGTAACATGGGATGGAGTGGCCCCCGTGACAGCTCTCTGCAGAGCCAGGGGACAGGCACCCATGGCAGACCTGGCACTGTCTGCCTCAGTGGGTGGATGGCACCCCGTCCTCACCATAGCACAGCAGGCCTGTCTGCCAGCTTTCCTCCACGGAGTTGCCCTGTGTCCTGTCTCACTGGAGTGTTCTTCTGTCTGTAGCTATCTCAAAGAGTATATACAGGCATTCCCCTGGCGGTGTGGGCCCAGGCATGGCCACGTTTGCTAAATATTGACAAAGTCAAGTCCCAGAACCCAGGCAAATATAAGGTAAGTCCCTCCCACACTCAGCCAGGGCAGGACAAACAAGCCAGGCTATATCAGAAGCCCAGTACTCCAGCTGGAGGGAATGTCGAGCCTGGGTTGGGGATGGAGGCTGTGGTCAGATGCACATCCTGGGCATAGATGGTAACTCAGGCACCACAGGTGCACTGGGCTCCGTGACCCTCCCTGGCTTTAGAAACAAGGCAAAAAGGAGCTTTCTGCAGGAGGAAACCTTCCTCCCTTCCTTCCAGAAGTGCTGACTGTGGGATGACTGCCGTTTGGGGCAGGGAGTCTTTTGTCTGTTCTGAGGCTGCTTCCTCCTCTTGGCCCTGCCCTACAGGTCATGAAGGAGAAGGGCAAGAGGTCCTCCAGAATCATCCACCGCATCCAGCTAGATGTCAGCAGCATCCTACAGAACCACATGATGTTCATACAAAGATTTGGAGTCAAGTAAGGCCTATGGGGGCTGCAGGGGTCACAGGGAAGATGGGGGCAATCCAGAGGGATGAGGGCATACCCAGGGCAGAGGCCAGTGTCACCCAGGAGGGGGGACAGAGCCACCAAGGGCTCTCCTAGCCCAGGGGGCAGCCAGCACCATGGACTGAGCACCTCCCCGACTATAAGCCCTGGGCCAGGCTGGGACGTTTAGGGCCAGAATCCAGGTGGCTCACAAGGAGATGGAAAGCAGAAAAAAAAAAAAATCATGCAGATGGTGAAAAGTGCTCTCCATGACCCACAACTACCCAGGATAGGGACCCATGGGAAGGTGGCAAGATGGCAGGGCTTGGGAGCCTTCCCGGGCAACACTGACAGCCCAAAATACTAGAAAGGATGCGGGGCTCCGGAAACTCTCATCCATGGCTGGTGGGAACACGACAGGGCACAGCCACTTTGTAAGTCAGATGGGCTGTGACTCACAAAGTTCAGTGGCCTCATACCACACATCCCCAAAGTGTCACAGATATTGACCACACTGATTTGAAAACTGAGGTTCAAGTAAAACCTGCATGCCACATTCACTGCTTGATTGATTGTCACTCACACCTCGGAGGCTACCGAGATGCTTTTCAACACGGGAACTTAGGAGGAAGGGGGTTCCACTCTTCAGAGAGAGACGACTCAAGGAGGAAAAGGAATGAACCCCTGATGCCCGCAGGAACACGGGTGGATCTTAGATGTGTACTGCTGAGGAAATGACGCCAGACCCCACAGGCTACCACCGTGGGGTTCCAATTCATCGGCCACTCTGGAAAAGGGCAAACCATAGAGACAGAGAACAGGTCAGGATGGCCAGGGGCTGAAGAAGCCAGGAGACGTTGGCTGCAAAGGGGACACACTGGGGACTTGGAGGCTAAAGGAGCTGCTCTGAGAGGGGCTGCAGTGGTGGACGGGAGGCTCTGCACATTGGTTCAGAACCATGGAACTGCACATCCCAAAGACTGGACTTCTGTGTGTGCAAACCGAGAAAAAGGGGAAGAAAAAATCAACCAGAGTGAAAATAATCACTGATCCAACTGTACACCTATGATATTTGCATTGCAAGGAATGTGGATTTTACAGAAAAAAAATTCCTAAAACCTCAGGTGTCCTGAAGAGCTCACTGCTTATTTGGGGGATCATCTTATCCCAGAATTGTGTTTGTTATCTGGGTTTGTAGAACAAATGAAACTGACAGCATCTGCACAAAACAAACACTTTTCCCTCTTTTCTAGGCAGCAGGAATTATGTGACATCCTTGTGGTCTCTTCTGCATATAACCCTGTGAGGATTCCTGGGCAGCGATATTCCTGGGCCATGTACCCATATTCAGAGGCATGGGTGTCTCTTGGGGGTGTCAGCACTTCTTGAAAATTCAGTGTTCGTGACCCACCAGCACGTAGCAGGCAGGACTCAAGCTCACTGCTGGCAGAAAAGGGTTGAAGCCCAGACTCCTGCTGTTACCTGGACCCAATCACCATGTCTCAGATGAAGAAATGACCTTCCTCTCCTGGTGTTGCCCCAAAGCCTAGGAGCTTGTCAGGGTCCTACGCAGGATGGTCCTCGTAGGAGACAGGTTTGAGAAGTTGCTGAGGTGCCTGATGGGTCAGGCTGTTGTCACGAAATGAGTTTGCATCCTGGGGGAGCCTCTTCGTCACTGGAAACCTGGCAAGGATCCAATTTCCTCTTTGCCCGAACCCCATTGGAGCATAGCAGATAGGGAGGTGTGTCACCCAGGTGGCTGCTCCTGCTTGGCCCCCACTTTCCAGACCATTCCAGGCAGGGAGAGCCACTGAGCTGACTGCATGAGCTGCCCACATGGAGGACCCAGCTGCCCCCTGTGTCTGGCAGGCAGCCCTTGGGCTGTTGCGGGACCCTTTGTGTGGTGGTCAGCGCCCCGCTGCCTGCCCTCGTGGCGGGTGCAGTTCAGAGGTGCTGCCCCAGGCCTGGCACGGTGGCCTCCGCAGCCTGGCCCAGGGGAGGGAGCATGAACTGCCCTTTCGGGCCATGTGAACTTGGACGCTCGCTGCAGGAGTCCCCCCAGGATCCTTGTCAACTGAGTTGTGCGTGATCTGCCCAGTCCTCATGCCCAGTGCCAGGGGAGGGGTGCACAGCTGCACCTCAAATCTCCTGGGGCCTCAGGCAGGTGTCCCCAAGGACCTGTGCCATCTCTAGTGATATAAATCCTCCCAGGTGGCCTCAGCCCTCCCAGGTGACATCCTTCCACGGTGACTCTGGCTCTTGCAGGAGGTGGGTTACCACAGGGACCTGAGCCACATCACCGCCGTCCTCCTCCTGTATCTGCCGGAGGAAGATGCTTTCTGGGTGCTGACCCAGCTGCTGGCCGGTGAGAGACACTCCCTGCAGGGTAGGTGGACAGCTGCCCCCGAGGCCTTACACAGCCATGCCAGGGGACGGCCACCCTGGCCGGTGACCCCAACTTCCAGGCAAGGTGTCTTCCTTGTATCCCAGCTTGTTTGGAGCCTCCAGGATGTCCCTGCTGAGGTCCCACAGCAGCCTGGGTCTGGACAGGGACTCCCTCACCTCAAGTCAGACGCCTTTCACCCCTAATATCAGAGGACATGGATACCTCCCCCAGGCCGCCCTCTGTCGCCCAAAGCCAGCCCCGATTTTGTGCAGGCGCCACTCACCTCCTTGAAAGTCCTTCTGCCTCCCAGCAGGCTGTGCTCCCAGCCACCTTCCCTCCCTACAGATGGGCCAACAAAGCCAAGATGGCAGTGTCTGCCCATCCCATGTCCCCCAGCCTGACCCCACATCCAAGAGATGGCCACATAGCCCCCAGCTTCCACCCTGTTCTCCCCACCAGCACCTGCCTCATGGTGTCAAAGGCAGGTTGCCTTCCGGGCACCTGGACCCGGGATGCTACTGGGCAGCACCTCCAGCCAGGGCCCTCCTCGCCAAGGCTGAGGCTGCATGCTGGGGTCACCAGATGGGAGGGAGGGAGGGAGGCCTTGGGGTCTGGGGTCCCCTGCCCTGCCCAGATCTTCCAGCTGATGCCTCCACATCTTGGGCGTGGGATCTGATGGGGTGATGGGTCGGGGCCTTCTCAGTATTCTACAGCCCAAATGCTGCCCAGCTCGAGAGGCTCCTATCACACCAGAAGTAGGTGTTGCACAAGTCCTTCCCGAAGATCAAGAGACACCTGGTGAGTGGTTGACACACTTGGCTCCTCCCCAGAGGCCCTGGGCCCCATAGGCCAGGGGAGGCTTGAGCCCCTCATGGGGCTGGCAAGAGGCTGAGTCCCAGCCATGGCCTGGCAGAGGCAGAGGCGCTGGGACCAGGACCGAGCTGCAGCTGAGCAGGGCTAAAAGAAGTGTGTCCACCGGCTGTCCGTGCATGGGGCGGGTGTTGGAGCCCTGGCCATCACCCTGGGTTGTGCCTCTTAAGGAAGGGTCTGCAGAGGGGCCTGGAAGTGGGAGGATTTCAGGGCAGCCCAGGGGCCCTGAGCACCTCTGCTCCTCCCTTCAGGGCAAGGAAGGGCTGTGCACTGAGGGTTCCATGCTGATGAGGCTCCTCCAGTGTTTCCTTGATACGGTAAGGAGGCACAGGGAGACCCCAGCCCTGGGACTCTTCTACCTCGCAGTGCCCAGCACCCTCAGCTCAGGGGTCCAGCTCCCCCAGGAGGACCTGGCTCACCTCCAGCCCACAGGAGGCACAGGCAGGTCCCTGCAGGGCTCACAAGCCAGGCTCTGCCTAAGAGGGGGCATCCCATGGCAGAGGCCAGGGCTCAGGCCCAGCCTCGTGGGCAAACTGGGGCAGGACCCGACTTATGAGGATCCAGCGAAGCCCCAAGTCCTCAGGAAACCCCTCCTTCCAGAAGCCACAGCGCTGTTGAGATGAGTCCCCCATGAGGAGCTACAGGACCTTGTCTGACTCAGTCTTATGGGGGGTTCTCATCCCATGGAGAGGATCCCCAGCACTTCAGGGGACTGAAACCCCAGTGGGCCCTGCTCAGGCCACCAGCTCCAGCTTGTAAGACCAGGTTCTCCCACACTTGCTGTCCCCACAGAAATCCTTCGGGCTCACCCTGAGACTGTGGGCTGTGCTCATCTTGGAGGGCGAGCAATCACTGACAGCCATGGTGCATGCATCATTCAAAATACACAGGAGTAAGTCCCGTGTGCCCGAGGGTGCTCGGGGGAACACGTGGGACAGAGCCCGCTGGCCTGAGGGAAGTGTCCTTACACTGCCTGCTCCATCCGGGTTGGGGGGTCTGGCCTGGCGGGCTGAGCAAGGCATGATCATACTGAGTCCACCCTTGACATGACCCAGATGGAAGTCAGGAGTGTGGTGAGCGCTTCCCTGCCCGGCCTTCCCCAGCTGTCACCTCCTGTGCACAGCTGGACCCCAGGGTGGCCAAGAAGGACCAGGCACCACCCAGTGGAAGGTGGGCCTGGTGGAAATGGGGAGCAGGCACTGACCCCTCCCAGGAAACCTTCCTGACCTGATGCCCGCTCTGTCCCTAGAGCGCCTCATGAAGCTTTCCTGGAGCACCATCTGGGAGTTTCAGGAGCGACTCTCTCAGAGCTGGGCCCTGGAGGACAACGCAGTCCTCAGGAATCTTCAAACCTCCATGAAGGAACTCACAAGCAAACACTGGGACCTGCCACCCCCAGGTGAGCCCCAGCACCAGGTCCCCTCCCAAGTCTCCCTCTGGGACAGTCAATGGTGGGGAGTGCCCAGGCCCCACCGGCCCTCCTACCTGGCCTTCCTCCTGCACCTCTTCTTCCTCCACTTCCTCCTCTAAGAAAGTCAAATGGGTCTGCCGGTCCTCAGGGCAGGCACTGAGTGCATGCGTGTGCTGGACATGCTGTGCGGACAGGCAGGGGCATGGGCGGGACCCCCCAACCCCTCCTCCACTTTCCACATTGTCCCCCTCACCCCCTCAAAGGGCCCTGAGGGACGCTGGGGCAGTCAGACCCAGCTGTGGAAGCCCCCACCCCCACCTCCAAGCAGCAGAGACCCCTCATTCTCTAGTGCCCCCCAAGGGTGTCAAAATAAAAAGCCAGGGGGACAAGAGAATCAATGTCCCTGACCCAGAGAGGATTCGGGCAGAGAGCATCGGGGGAAGCCCTGACCCAGAGCCACAACCAAGAGTTCAGCCGGGTGTGGGATAGCTGCAGCCCTGGCATGGGGTGGGCGGCCTGGAGGGCAGAGGGGAACCTGTGCCCATTCCCTTCTCACCCGCTGTGGAGACAGGCCCCCATGTGAGGTGACAAGGGGGCTGGGTGACAGTGCAGGTCCCTCCCACCTGAGTCCTGAATCGGGGCTGCCAAACTGCCCTGAGGTGAGGGCGTGAGGCAGGAAGCCCTGAGCCACCCTGAACCCTGGGGGCCATTTCAGGAGCAACCTCAGGTTCCCCGAAAGCTCCCCGACCCCAGACTGCACACAGCCCTTGCCGTGGGATCAGCAGCCTGCAGGGGCGTCCTCAGTGTCAGGCCAGGGGGCTGCACAGGGACCCAGAGGACTCCAGAGACCCAGGCCTATGGGACGTAGCCCTCAAGAGACCAGATGGGCTTGGAGAAGATGCTGACCATGTCTGCTTCTTTTTTTTCAGCCGAGTTGGGGCAATGGTCCTCGAGGGAGTTCCCTGGCATTGGACCCCTCCATGAGGGGGACAGACTGGCCGTCCCCACCCCACCAGCTCAGCTCCAGGAGCTCATGCCATCAGTCCCCCTGGGACAAAAACCTTGTCCTCTGCCAGCCTGGCCTAATGGGGCTGTCCCCAAGGCCCAGGCTGAGGTCCATCAGCACGAAGGGGCTTCTCAAGAACCCAGAACAGAAGACTGCTGTCTGAGGGGCCTGGAGTCTCGAGATAAGGGCAGCCTGTCCTCCGGTGAAGTCAGGCTTTGTATTACACGGAAACACTTGTCCAGGAACGCTATGCCACAGCTCCACACAGACCCTGCATGTCGGGGGTCCATGTTTCCTGTGCTGCCATTTTGAACACAGTTCCTGGGACTCTGAGGGGGCTTCCCCAGAACCCAGGGCAGAAAACTGCTGTCCGACGGGCCCAGAGGCTCGAGATGAGGGCAGGATGTCCCCCGGTGAGGTCAGGCTTCGTATTACACGGAAACATTTGTCCAGGAACTCTATGCCACAGCTGCACACAGACCTGCATGTCGGGGGCCCAGGGGCTTCTCAAGAACCCAGGGCAGCAGGCTGCTCTCTGGGGTGCCCAGAGGTTCAAGATGATGGCAGCCTGTCTCCCGGTGAGGTCAGGCTTTGTATTACATGGAAACACTTGTCCAGGAACGCTATGCCACAGCTCCACACAGACCCGCATGTCGGGGGTCCATGTTTCCTGTGCTGCCATTTTGAACACGGTTCCTGGGACTCTGTCACTTCTCCATCTTCTGTGGACAGCAGCCCTGGAACAACAAGACGCACCCCGCCCAGCGAGCCCACTGGGACCGCGACACCAGGCCCTGCCTGGGTTTATGACAGGGAGGAGGCACTTCGAGAGAGACCCCTGCAACAAGGTGTCCCCTGCCTGAGACTCACATCGGTAGAAGAACAACATGGCACGGAAGGAGCCCAGGCAGCACCTGCCCAGCTGCCTCGCAGCCCCAGATGGCTGCTGGACCTTGTTTTTTACTGTTATTTTATTTTTATTTTATATTTTTGTCTTCTGGGCCTTGGGAAATACTCAGTGGGGGACTTGGTCCCATCACGGCCTCAGGAGGGAAGGCTGAGCATGGGGTTCCCACAGCCCCAGCCAGCCAGCAGCGTGCCCTGGGGCCCCTGACCCCACCTGTGGGTCACAGCCCCTCCCCCAGGGCCCAAGTCCCCGGCCCAGAGGGACCTGGCTTCCTTCCGAGTCCTAGGAGGAGAGGGGCACCGCAGGCCCACACAGGGGACTAGGGCACAGTGAGCCCTGGGTGCTGTGAGAGTTCACATCAGACAACCTGGGCAAGCTGGGCCAGAGATGCTGAGCCCGTACAGTGATGATATGGGCAGCTGGCACAGGCGGGTCAACAGCTGTGAACACTGCTGCCTCTTCCCAACTGCATCACTGCAGTGCAGGCAGTCTGCACTCTGGAGCCTGGCCCAACAGTGCCCCAAGTGCCCAGGTCTGCTGTGCCAACATGCCACCTGGAGGCTTTGAGGCCCTGCCTGCCACACCACCCTCCTCCTGGAAGCCTCACCCTGCAGCTCAGCTGCTGCCACAACCACAGCAGGCACCACTGCCAAGCACCTTCCAGACGGGCTTCCTAGAATGCAGAGGAGCCTCAGCGGCTCAGACTGTGAAGGTGGTTTCATCCACATTTCCATTGTTCCCACCAAAGAGAAGCCCTGCAGAGGATGCTCTTGATCAAAGGTGGGCAAAACGGCACGCCAGGAGATGGAGTCAGCTTCTTTCCCTGGCCACCATGTTAGGCGGGGACAAAGTGGCCATCAGACAGGCATGGGACACAAGAGGCTCAGCATGCTGCATGTGCCCTGACCAAGGCTGACCAGGCCAACACCACTGCCGAGCATCCCATCTGCTGATGAGGGACTTGGTGTGGATCCCTGGGCTGGCGCTGTTTCCCAGGAGGACCGGCTGGCTGCCTGTGGGGCAGGCTGCCCACACTGTGGAGGGGGCTGAGATTGGCCTTCACTGCAGGGAGCCCCTACCTGGATATAGACTTGCTTGTCCTTCCTGTCACCATCATGGCAGCCCACACGGTATTGCTTTTGACCAGGTCACTTCATTCACAGCGAGGGACATGCAGCAGTGGCCCCTGACCAGGGAACTAACTGTTCTCACTACATCAGTCCCCACCTGGAAGCAACTGGGCTTAGGATCGCTCAGTTACGCTGAAGTGATGGTTTGTTTTACAAGATAAATGTGACGCTTTCTACCGGAATCCAGTATACGGTGCTGACTCTCCGACACCCAGAAGGTGTAGTTCTCAGAGTGAAGGTGTGAAAGTGGATGATGTTCAGTATTGCACCGAATGTCTCAGTCACAAAGTTTTCCTATTCCTGTCCTGAAGAAATGGAGCTTCGCTGGTTGGAAGGTCTGAGGACCCAGGCAGAGTGAAGCTTCCCCCAGGGGAAGACAACAATGGTTCTATTTAAAATGAAGAGACGGGACTAAGCCTGGAACCCTGGGGCATTCTCTGGTGTTCTTGATGTTTCCATGTAAAGTAAGTCAAATAGGCTGGGCGTGGTGGCTCATGCCTGTGATCCCAGCACTTTGGGAGGCCAAGGTGGGCAGATCACGAGGTCAGGAGATCCAGACAATCCTGGCTGACACGGTGAAACCCCATCTCTACTAAAAATACAAAAAACTAGCTGGGCATGGTGGCAGGTGCCTGTAGTCCCAGCTACTCAGGAGACTGAGGCAGGAGAATGGCATGAACCCAGGAGGCGGGGCTTGCAGTGAGCCGAGATTGCACCACTGTACTCCAACCTGAGCAACAGAGCGAGGCTCTGTCAAAAGAGAAGTCAAATAACAGGTTTGCCACAGAGGCAACTGAAAAAGTAGGGGGCAGAACTATTCAGAACTCAGAGGCTTCAGAATCGAAGATGAGGCCAAGCAGGAGACTCCTGACCCACTGAGGGCAAGGGCTACTGGGAGAAGACGTCCTACAGATCCACCCCCACCTTGTAATCTGTCACAGAACCACACACTTGTATAGCTGTGCACATCTTCTCTCCACTGATTATAGTATTTCTTTCCATTTGTGACTCCCATCAAGCAGGGAGCTTGCTACAAAATGCACATTGCTATACCATAGCCTGGGGCTTGCAATCCAACCCTGGCGAGGATTCCTGCACGTCAAGGGCCTCAGGTGACTTTCATGCACACCCAAGTCAGAAGGCTGTCCTGAATCCTGGATGTCACCTTCCTGCCCAAAAAAGGAGGAACAAGGGTCAACCAGCAGCAGACCAGTCACAAAAAGAGATGAAATGTGAGTGCATGGCCTTCCTGACCCCTAGTCAAGACTTTGGGCACAAAGGCAGGCTGCAGCTCTGGCCACTGACTCGTACCAGGAACGCCCCCATGCAGGCCGGTGTGCCCTGGCTGCTCTTCTCCCTCCTGCCACCCTCTCCTCGGCTGTCTGTGTTAGGAAGTGAGAACCTGCCAGTTTTCAGAAGAAATTGTAGCTTTATTATGACATAGGAAAGACTCAAGTTATTGGAGGTGGGAAATGAAGGTGTAAATCTGTTGGTAATAAAGTCTCCAACCACAGCACCGTCATGGGAATGTTTTTGTTACAATTTTTGTTTTCAAGGATATAGTAAACAAAACAGTCACTTGAATTGTCAAAAGAACCGCAGTTTTACAAAGTGAAAAGCATAAACACCAAGCCAGAATACAATAGCACTCAGATCTATATGTTGCAGTGGTGCCAGTGTAAGAGGAAACCTTCAGGGAGGTTGCAGTGACCCTCCAGGGAGCCCAGACCCATGGAGGGCCCTAGGGCTGGAGGGAGGCCAGCAAACCACTCAGCTCAAAGCACTCCCTTCAGGCATCTGAAGAGGGAAAGCCCATGTGTCTTCCTGTGAAACACTGAAAGGGCAGCCAGCATCTCAGAAATGCAGGTGATTTTTCATACACTGGTGTGAATGAGTCTGGGGTCACCCGGGGGTCCTTCAGTGGTCAGATACACTTTGAAACAATCAACACCTACACAGGAGGGTACTAGGAAAAAGGAAAAATGTTTTCCTGAATTTCATAGCAGATTGGGAGATAAAGGAAGAGATTCCTAAGACCACCATGGAAATATTTAGTTCTAACAAAGTAAATTCACAAGAGCACATCAAACACAAGACCTAATGCAAGGGGCAGTGTCCATGGCCACTGCCTGCCTCTGGTGAGAAGTTCTTTAGCAGCAGTCACAGGGCAATGCTTAGGCAATGGCACAGTGAATAAGGGGGATTCACTTGGATCTAAAAGTTTAGGATAATGCCCAACAAGAATGCACTGGCTCCATCTCTCTTCCCAGTTCTAATGTCTCAGAGCAGCAGCCACCCCTGAACACAAGGGGAGACAGGAAAGGGCCCAGGGGTATGGGGATTTATTCCTGGGTTCTCTATTCTTTTCCACTGGTCTATGTGTCTGTTTTTATGCCGGTCCATTGCTGTTTAGATTACTATAGTTCTGTAGTATAATTTGAAGTCAGGTAATGTGATGCCTCCAATTTTGTTCTTTTTGCTTAGGGTAGTTTTGGCTATTCTGGGTCTTTTGTGGTTCGATTTGGATTATTTTTTCTACTTCTGTGAAGAATGTCCTTGGTATTTTGACAGGGATTGCATTGAATCTGTAGATTGCTTTGGGTAGTATAGACATTTTAGCAATATTGATTCTTCCGATCTATGAACATGGAATATATGTCAATTGTGTATGTTCTCTTCAATTTCCTGCACCAATTCTTTATAGTTTTCTTTGTAGAGATGTTTCACTTCTTTGGTTAAGTTTATTCCTAAGTGTTTTATTTGTATCTATTGTAAATGGGATTTCTTTCTTAATTTCTTTTTTAGATTGTTCACTGTGGCATAGAGAAATACTACTGATTTCTGTATGTTAATTTTGTATCCTGCAACTTAACTAAATTTGTTTAACTATTCTGTTAGTTTTCTGGTGGAGTCTTTAGGTTTCTCCAAATAGAAGATTGTATCATCTGCAAACAAAGAGAATTTGAGGTTTTCCTTTCCAAGTTGGATGCAGGGCTGTTATTTTATTTCAAGCCATTTTCCAAGCTCAATGGTTTTTGTCAGAATTCAGTTCCTGCAGTTACATGACTGAAGATTCTGGTTTCTTTTTGCCTGTCAATGGAGAGTTGCTCTCAACTCCTAGAGGCTGCCCACCATTCTATTGCATGCGGCCTTCCCTATAGCATGGTAATTGTTTACCATGGAAGAAAATCTGAGAAGAAATCTTCATATCACCTACCATACAGTTCCCTCTAATTTTCAAATGTTCTTATTTTCCCTAAAGGCAAAATACATTTACTCCCTCTCAAAGATTTTGTCTCATCATCAGCTCAGATCCAAAGTATTATTATCTAAATCATATCACCTAATCACCTCAAAGTCCAAAATGGGCCCCTAAACATCATAAACTTGAAGTTTAAAATCTTACCTTCTAAATGCTCTAAATCAGATGCAGATGGTTACAAATCATTTAGTGCAGATCCTGGGGGCACACTTTCAATTTGTGGACCTGTGAAGCTAAAGAAACAAGTTATTTCCTCCAACAATCTGTTTGGGTGATCAGACCCAACACTAGTTGGTGGGGGCTATGAAGTCCAGCGGAGTCAAAGGAATGAGACAAGACAAGAGCACATAGGGTGGGTCCAGGGGGCCAATGCTAGTATGGAGGCTGCAAAGGCTCTGAGCTCTGGGATCCCACACTATTTATTGGTAATCAAACAAAGAAGCAGGTGCTGTGGACATGGGGGTAGACAGGTGAGGACGTGAGGATGTGGGGGTAGAAAGGTAGCGGTGCATCAAGCATAGCTGTGACGGTTTAGCATATGCTCTGCTACTTGAGATAAGGGAGAACAGATTCTTCTAATTCAAGATATAATCAATTTATGATCTTTGGAGAGCAAGAAGCAAGGGGC
This sequence comes from Piliocolobus tephrosceles, assembly GCF_002776525.5. Taxonomy (NCBI): domain Eukaryota; kingdom Metazoa; phylum Chordata; class Mammalia; order Primates; family Cercopithecidae; genus Piliocolobus; species Piliocolobus tephrosceles. The sequence continues at coordinate 15,657,131 of NC_045449.1, forward strand.
CAGCGAGTCTGGACACTTTCCAGAGGCTACGATGGGTTTTATGCCCTGAGCCCTGGGTGCTGTCCAATCCACACGGGGTTTTATGCACTGGGCTTATACTGTAGTGCAGCAGGGCAGTCTTCCACTCTTTGGCACAGAGCTTGGTGTTTCATAGGCCACAAGGGGTTTTAGACCCTGGACCCAGGACATGTTCCAAGGCTCTTTTACATTACGTCAGACAAGCAAGCCCTGCCTCAGCCCTTCTACCAACATGTCTCCCTTTTTTGTTCTGCAAAACTGCCACAGCTATCATTGCTTGTTCTTGGTGGCAGCTTTCTCTCCAGAGGCAGCTTCCACATCTATAGACTAAAAGGAAACAGCACAAGCACATAATTATTAGAAGAAAATTTCCAAATGTAGAGTTTCCAATGGTTTTAATTCATTTAAGAGGATTGATTGCAGACAACCCATCGGCTGCCTTGCTTAAAATATCACTTCCTGGGAGCAGGGCTAAGTGAGCCTGAGAGGCTCCAAAAACCTGTTCTTTTAATTTTACAATATTAAGGGTGAGGTTTTCCTCTCTTCCCTCTAGATGGCATTTAATTCTTTCCCATTGGTGTTCTGTTTCATTGTAACCACAAGGAGTAATGCAAAAATCAGATGTATTCCAATCACATTGCATTTGAATTCTAGTTTCTAAACTTATGATGCGTTCCCCTCTCCAAGTCACTGTCTGACGGAGATCATTAATTTGATTAACTATCTTTTGATCTATTTGGGCTTGAGAGTTCCATAATTTTTTTTTGTAGAATTCTTTTGTCATTTATTAACAAATTCAACAGTTTGCACAGATGAGTGTAAAGCCACACCAGCTACTGCAGCAGTAGTGGTAACCACAATGGGGCCAATTATAGCAAATATAAGAGCAACTATAAATCTTTCTGAATGGGATAAGAGTGTTTTAAGGATCTCAGTTACAATATGAATGGATGGTGATGACTCCTATTGTCTATTTGGAGACACACGGATCCAAACTCCTTCACTGGCTCTAATTAACAAGATAGTTTGGTTTTTATCAAAGGTTGAGTTAATGCAAGTAAACAAGTGACCTTCAGGGCAGGTGATAAAATGGGTATTCATGTCAAGAGTAATATTTCCTATTGCTAATATAAAAGGTGGTTGGACACAACTTTGAATCCAAAAGGTCCTGTTAGAAAGAAAGGAGAGAACATATTTATCTTTACGTCCCTCCCCTTTATACTTATTATATTTATCCTCTCAAATTTTGATTGAACTTTGAGTCATAGCTAATTTCCATCATTCTGAATGTTCCTGTCCTATGGCAGGAGATACCATTTTTGGACTAGGAGTGACAATGCCACCAGGGCTCCATATGATAGAGACGTCAGCTTCTGTTTGAATATACTGTGCATAGTTTTTTTTCCAACGATTCCATTGGCCTATTTTAGAAGAAGGCCCTCTACTGCAATTTTTCTTAAAAATGCCCTTAGGGGACCAATCAATGACGATTCCATAGGAATTATTTTGTAGCACCTCAGCCTTACTTGCTATACAATTTTCCCAATTTCAAGCATCCACACCTTCAAGCCAAACTCTATTTTGTTTACATTCGAGTTTGTTTGGATGGAACTGCTGAGTTTTAGGGCTAGAATGTTTGTATTTTAAACTTTGCCCTGAAATCATATGCAAGGTAGCCTGTGATTTATTTTTTCCAGGAATTACTGCCAACCAGACTTGTGTGCAAATTTGTAAGCATCCATCGACAGGTCCTAGGCATATTGGAGGATATTTATATCCTATTGATATATTTATTTTTATCCCTTCCTCATTGGCATGCACTGGCCCTCAGTTATCTATGGGCTCAGGCATCCAGGTACTGTCATTGGTATACACCTCAATAACAGGTTCCATCCAACTCACAGACCTAATTAAAGGAGGAAATGGGACATATGCCCAATAAGTAAAATTTTGAGTTGCTCTTACAGTAGGGAGGCTTACTGCTGCAGTGAGTACTGCCATCCTGCCATCATAGCCACTGTTACATTACTAGTTGTTTTTGGTTTGTTCTGTGCTCTCAGATTGTCTTCTGCCATCTGCACCAGTTTCTTGATTTGTCCCCATGTTGGAGGATCTGCCTGGGAGTATTTTTGGTCTTTTCCTTTGTCTCTGAGAGTTCATTCGTGCTATCACTTGCATCAGGAGTTCTAGCTCTTCCTAGAGTCCTCTCTTCCTGGTGAGGGTCATGATAGACCTTCAGATGTTTGGTGGGCACGCATACAGGCACCTGATTGTCACCTGGAGAGACACAAGCAAATCCTCTTCCCCATGTAATTATTTTTCTTTTTTTCCAACTCTTTGTATGTGCATCCCTCCACCATATATCTTGTCCAACTTTTTTATTTTCCTTTTGTCCTGTTAAGTGTTGTTAAGCTGCTGTCATGGGTTGATGTTTTTATAAATTAAAAAAATTTAATGTTAATAAAGCTAAATGTAAATTGCATGTGGGGTGTTTTATATTCCTGATCTCTCCCTTTTTGTTTTTGTATTTGAGTTTTTAAAGTATGATTAGCTCTTTCAACTATTGCCTGTTCTTGTGAGTTATATGGAATACCTGTAGTGTGAATAATGTTTCAGTGTTAAAAAATGTAGCCATGGCTTTCCTGCAATACCCTGGGCCATTATCAGTTTTGATTTTTTCTGGGATTCCCATAAGTGCAAAGCAAGAAAAAAGATGTCTTTTAACATGATCTGTAGCTTCCCGTTTGACACATGGCCCAGATAAAATGTGAATAAGTCTCTACTGAAACATGAACAAAGGACAATTTTCTAAAAGTGGTAATGTGTGTTACATCTATCTGCCACATGGAATTTGGAGATAAACCTCTAGAGTTAACTCCTGCTCCTTGATGTGGCAGATGCAGGACTTGACAGGCAGAGAGCAGTGTTTTACAATCTCCTTAGCCTGCTTCCAGGATAAGCCATATCTTTTTCTGAGGCCTGCAGCATTAAGATGGGTTGAAGAATGGAATGTTTGTGCATTGGCAAAAGCTGCAGAAACCAGTGCATCTGCCCTTTGATTAAGTTTAGTTAAAAGACCAGGGATGTTAGTATGTGCTCTTATATGAGTAATATAGAAAGGGGAATGTCTTTGTTGTACTGCTTGTTGTAAATAATGAAATAAAAGATTAAGTTGTTCATCAATCACATCACAAATTAAAGGACTTTCAATATTTTGTGTGACTTACACTACATAAGCTGAGTCAGAAACAATATTAACTGGCTGTTTAAAAGTTTTCAGTACTGTAAATACACCGTAAGTTCAGCCCTTTGAGCAGAAGCAAAGTCAGTTTGAAAAACTTGTTGTTGAGGTCCCACAAGTGAGGCTTTTCCATTACTAGACTCATCAATAAAAACAGTAATGGCCCCTTCAATAGGGGCTTTTTGAGTAATAGAAAGCGATATCCAGGATGTTAATTTTAGAAATTGAAATATCTTAGATTTAGGATAATGATTATCAAGAACGCCAACAAAAACCCCGCCAAATTAACTTGCCATTCCTGGGAATTAATATAAGCTTGCTGAATTTGTTGTTTGTTTAATGGAACTATAATTTGATTTGGATCATATCCTATTAACTTTGTTGTGTGCAGCCTTGCTTGTCCTATTAGTACAGCGATTTGATCTAAGTACAGAGTGACCATTTTGGTTGTATTGTGAAGTAGAAAAAGCCACTCAACCAGATCATTTTGTTGAACAGTAACTCCTGTAGGTGAATGTTTAGTAGGAAAAACTAAAAACTGTAATGGCTGCACAGGGTTTGCTTCACTTGTGCTTGTTGAATTTTTTCTTCAGTTAATTGGAGTTCCTCTAATGCCTCTTTGGACAGGGAACATTTACTGTTTAAGTTAGAATCACCTCATAAGGTGGAAAAAATGTGAGACATAGCATAGGTAGGAATGCCTAAAGTTGGACGAATCCAATTAATGTCTCCTAATAATTTTTGAAAGTCATTTAAAATTTTTAAATTATCTCTTCAAATTTGAACCTTTTGAGGCTTAATAGCACTTTGTTCTACCTTCATTCCTAAATATTGAAAGGGAGTAGAAGTTTGGATTTTATTGGGGACTATGATTAATCCTGCTGCAGTCACAGCCTTTTCTAACTGTTTGTAGCATAGCATTAATTCCTCCCTAGTTTCAGCTGCAAACAAAATATCATCCATGCAATGGATAACGTTTTAAAAATTGTTCTCTAACTGGCTCAATAGCTTTTCTGACATAAGTTTGGCAAATAGTCAGGCTATTTAACATGCCTTGTGGTAATACTTTCCAATGGTATCTATCCACTGGTTCTTTGTTATTTATAGTGGGAACAGTAAAAGCAAATTTTCCATAATCTTGGATCGCTGAAGGAATGGTAAAGAAGCAATCTTTTATATCTACCACTATGAGAGGCCAGTATTTAGGAATCATAGTTGGAGAGGGCAGCCCTGGTGTCAGCATGCCCATGGGTTGAATTACAGCATTAACAGCCCTTAAATCTGTTTTTTTTTTTTTAAAGTTTGAAATATATTTTATATTGAAAGGTGATGTCTATTTTTACAGGTTTTAGTTTATTTTTCTTTTTTTTATTATACTTTAAGTTCTAGGGTACATGTGCATAACGTGCAGGTCTGTTACATATGTATACATGTGCCATGTTGGTGTGCTGCACCCATCAACTCGTCAGCACCCATCAATTCATCATTTATATCAGGTATAACTCCCCAATGCAATCCCTCCCCCCTCCCCCCTCCCCATGATAGGCCCCAGTGTGTGATGTTCCCCTTCCCGAGTCCAAGTGAGCTCATTGTTCAGTTCCCACCTATGAGTGAGAACATGCGGTGTTTGGT
>NC_045449.1:15732021-15809310 GCF_002776525.5 Piliocolobus tephrosceles
TTACTAACTGATTTTAGTTTGTCTGGGGTTCACTTTTCTTTTTTTTTGAGACGGAGTCTCGCTTTGTCGCCCAGGCTGGAGTGCAGTGGACGGATCTCAGCTCACTGCAAGCTCCGCCTCCCGGGTTTACGCCATTCTCCTGCCTCAGCCTCCCGAGTAGCTGGGACTACAGACACCCGCCACCTCGCCTGGCTATTTTTTTGTATTTTTTAGTAGAGACGGGATTTCACCGTGTTAGCCAGGATGGTTCCGATCTCCTGACCTCGTGATCCGTCCGTCTCGGCCTCCCAAAGTGCTGGGACTACAGGCTTGAGCCACCACGCCCAGCCTGAGGTTCACTTTTAAAAGGTTTAGTGTGCCTGGGGTCACTTATAAAGTTTTTTTTGCATCATCTCAGATTTTCTACCCCTCATCATATGTGAATGATTGGTGTCCGAACACTAACCACACATGGATGTTTATTATTTAAAAGGATCCAAGGTGAATACTTTTATATGTTATATAAACCTGCAACACTTGATTAATCTGTTCTTTAAGTTAAAAGTTTTGTGATTTTTCTTACATGAGTACATCTGGTTGTAAAAATTTGTATAAAAATTGCTATTGCACTTACAGCGTTTTAATCCCAATTTTAGTAAAATGTGTCTATTGTTATGCGGTTGTACAGTGGTTTTGAAATGGTTAAATGAAACAACTATTTGAATTTTTAAAGTAAAGCTCACATAAGTTAGGTCTCTCTACCTGGCCATAACTGGAGTGATTGATGACTAAGGTGGCAATGATATCTAGAGTCCTTCAATAGCAAATGTGACCAAACAGAATCAATTCTATTCTTAATACCCCAAATTCCATGTAAAGCTGCATATGTACGTCTCCCCTGGACATGTAACAGGAACCTTTTAGTTCAACCATGTGGTTTCACTCAGAGTAAGAGTCTATTTCTGGGGATTTCAAAATGGATCCAAGAATGACAAGCTATATCAACTATAGAGTTGGTAAGAAAAAAAGAAAAAAAAAAAAAAAAAACCCTAGTTCAGCTATGCTTGACCCAGATTAAGGTATTTGTCTAACACTGGTCCGTTTTTCAACTGGGGGAAAATTACAAAAGCTGGGCACAGTGGCACACACTTGTAGTCCCAGCTACTCCTGAGGCTGAGGCAGAAAGATCACTTGAGCCCAGGAGTTCAAGGCTGCATTGTGCAGTGATTATTCCTGTGAATAGCTACAGTACTGCAGCACTCCAGACTGGGCAACATAGCAAGATTCTATCTCTTAAAAAATTACAAAATACAGAAAGCATTTGTTTGAACAAAAATAAATAGTTTTCTTTGTGTATATTGTTTTTAAAATTTTTAATTGGTCCACATTTGCTTATAGTTTTGATGTTTTTATGGTCTCTTTAATGCACAGAAGAGTAGCACAGGCCCACATGGAATGAGCCTCAACCTTGTTGTGTTTATCTGGCTATTTCGTGTCCTAACAAATCACAGAAGAGCAAATCTAAGGTTTCTTAGACAGCATTGTGGCCAAATAGCTTAAAAGAGAATGCATTAAATGATTGTTTTAATACATAGATTACAAGAGCCCAGCTAGCTCATATTTTTAATCATATTGTCTGCTTAGGTTTTATGTTTCTGAAAAAAAATGAGATGATCAGCGTCCAAATGCCTCAGTCATGAAATTGTACCACTGGGTACTAATGGAAAATGAATGTTACATATGTCTGTAAATGGTTAAGCAAGATGCAAATATAACGTTCTCATTAGTACCATGAAGCCCCAAAATTTGAGACAAGTCTCAGTTAATTTAGAAAGTTTATTTTGCCAAGGTTGAAGACACACACCCATGACACAACCTCAGGAAGTCCTGATGACATGTGCCCAAGGTGGTTGGGGCAGAGCTTGGTTTGATGCATTTTAGGGACACATGAGATATCGATCAATATATAGAAGAAGCACATTGGTTCACTCTGAAAAGACAGGACAACTTGAAGCAAAAGGAGGAAGACTGGAAGCGGGGAGGGGGCTTCCAGGTCACAGATAGGTGAGAGACAAACAGTTGCACTCTGTTGAGTTTCTGATTAGCCTTTCCAAAGGAGACAGTCAGATCTGCATTTATCTCTGTGAGCAGAGGTAACTTTGAATAGAATGGGAGGCAGGTTTGCCCTAAGCAGTTTCCATCCTGAGTTTTCCTTTTAGCTTTTGGGGGCCCAAGATATTTTCCTTTCACAATACTTACCAGAAAAACAAGGTAATGTATTATTTTACAAGATGGTGCTGGGCGGCAGAGAAAGACTCCATGTCGTGGGCAGGTGGGGGTTGGGAAAAAAAAAGCAGATGTGATGCAAGGGAAGAATTTTGAAGAACTATTTTTAAAATTTTTTTTGTTTTGTTTTTAGTATTTCTAGATAAGTTTTTAGTATTTCTAGATAAGTAGAAATACTTTCTTAGTATTTCTAGATAAGTAGAAAATTTGTTTTTTAGTATTCCTAGATAAGTAGAAAATTTGTTTTTTTAAAGTTAATGTAGTAGTTCCACGGCATACTTAGTTTCCTTGTGGGGCATTTGTTTGCCCAATCATGTTAGACTTACTAAAAGAGATTAAAAAGCATGATTGTATCAATATATGAGTGCTGGTTGCGGTGGCTCACGCCTGTAATCCCAGCACTTTGGGAGGCCGAGGTGGGTGGATCACTTGAGGTCAGGAATTCAAGATCAGCCTGGACAACATGGTGAAACCCCGTCTCTACTAAAAATACAAAAATTAGCCTGGTGTGGTGGCGGGACCCTATAATCCCAGCTACTCAGGAGGCTGAGGCAGGAGAATCATTTGAACCCAGGAGGCAGAGGTTTCAATGAGCCAAGATTGTGCGACTGCACTGCAGCCCAGGTGACAGCAAGACTGTGTCTCAAAAAAAAAAAAAAAAAAAAAAATAGCATATCTCCATAGTCACACTTTGGAAGAATTCTTATATAACTGTTGTCTACAGAATTTTTAGAGTTACAGAAAGAAGGTGCCTTCTAGAGTTGCTAGGAATTTAAGTATTTCCTATAGGAAAACATCAGCTAATACAAGGAGGAGGTGGTAACATACCACCGAAACTGATATTTACAAAACAAGGTTAGGCCGAGAGGGGTGGGTTTCTGGGTGGGACATTACAAAACAAAGGATATTTAGAAATTTTTAGCTATGATTTTCAAAAGCAAAATGTTAAAAAATAGCACTAATATTGGATCTGTTTATCCATCTCCTTCATTTGCAAGGTTTTAACACTTTGGACTATTCCTACTATGAAGTGCTGTCATCCTCAGCATTTTCTCTAACCTCAAGAAAAATGGTTATAATTTTGTATGAAACCACACACCAGAGAAATAATTTATTATAACTGGTTGTTGAAACAAGTTTTCTCTACATTCATGACATTTAGCTTTTATTGCATCTCTCACCCCATTATATGAAGTCTAGAGTCTGACCGTTCCCAGACCAAACTGAGAGTTGGGCTGCTATTTCTCATGGCCCAGTAATGAGATACAGATAAACTGGGGAGGAAGAGAGGTTCTATTTTCTGCAACCGGTTACAGGGAAGGCCTGGAAATTATTACCAGACCAACTCAAAATTACTAAGTTTTCCAAAGCTTGTATACCTTCTAAGCTATATATCTACATGTAAGTGTGTATTTGTCTATAGATATAAGTGATTGACTTCTTTTAATCTATAACGAAAGTGTAAGTCCTGAAGACCTTCCTCTGGAGCTTCAGGAAATTTATTTATTCTAAATGGGTCCAGGTTCCGGGATGATTACCCTTATCTTGTCTCCTGTTAAAACGTGGAGGTTTGGGAGTTCCATTAGACCCCCTGTAAACTTGTTTGTGGAGGCCTGGGGAGTTTCTTCAGATCCCCAAAACAACTTGTTTAATACTAAACAGGTCCTGATAAGAATTCCTTCATTATTTTGTCATGCTTTAAGGCCCAGGAAAGGCTTCAGCAAGACTCTTGGTGGCTTTTGTCACATTCCAGCCTGTGTAAGGGCACTGGCTCTTTCAGCTTTTAATATTTAACTTAACTATTCAGTGAGTGCCAAAGCAGTTGTTATGGAGGCCTGCGTTAGTGAGACCTGGCCTGCCGCATAGCCTTGCCACTTAACACCATTGTAGTGATAACAGATTGCTCTGCATGTGTTTTACAAATTTTAACTTATAGTTTTCACATTCTAGATTAACCCTGGGATCCTTTGTCCTATATATCAGAAGTACTTTTTATAGTTTTATTGGCTCCTTATTTTCCAGCCTCTAATCTCAAGTATAATTTAGCAGTAGCCTGTCAATAAGTTATTGCTGAAGAGTGAACTTTGTATTTATTGGACTTTGCCATTGGTACTGATTTCACCATATTTCTTTAAAAAAGAAATCTTCCTTCTAACTCCTCCCCTCTTTAAAGTGGAGGTAGTCATGAAGAATGTGTAGTAAGATTAGAAAGTCAAGGAAGAAGAAACTATTTCTATAAGTGTTATACAGTCATCTTGTTCAGGCTGTGGTGGATAGGCAGCAAATGGTGCTCCTCGTTCCCTTCTGAGTTCAGAACACTGGAGTCAGATGGACATCAACACACTAGCTCTATCACAGACTCATGATAACTAATGGGAGGATGTGGCTCAGATGTGCAGCCACAGTATTTTATCCCAGATCAGGCACTAACCCACAGAGTTTTAAGTGGAGAAAACAAATGCTTGACACCCATCGCAGGTGCATGCTGCTTACTGCAGAGATGACAGCAGACCTGAACTCATATCATTGTGGGCAGACACATCTTTTGAAAGAGACCCTGAGCCAAGCAAGCACACTATGTACTTTGCCCAAATTCACCCTTTAGGTAGATCTGATATCCTCTCAAGGGGAAGCTGTAAGTAGAGAGAGTCTAAGCCGTCACTTGAAACCTGAGGCCAGAGAAATGAAGCTTCTCCTATCATTTTTGGCTGGATTTAAGTGATAATTGAAATTAAGTCCATGTCTTGTACCAATTAATGATGAGAAGTTGGACAGACGTATACTAGATGGTAAGGAGAAATCTGTTTTGTGTTTTCAGTTTTTCTATAACTGACAATGTGGATAATTGCCTTGTTGATTGATTTTCATAAACCAAGTCTTATTTGGAGGAGAATGAATCGTTATTTTAAGGAACAGTTTTCTCGATTTCTGGTTGCTTGGTTCAATTAAAGATTTTCTCCTTCAAGTTTTCTGCTCTACAGTTTGAAAAATGTGTTCTTTATAAATTGAGTGTCTCGATTGGTACTAGCAGAAGTTATGATACTAATTGTTGTTTAAATTTTATTCATAACTTACCTTGGAGAGCTACTTTTCTTGTCTCATGCTTAAACATTAGAGAGCATCATGACAGTTTATAGATGCATTTTCTCTGAGTTTTTGTTGTTGTTGTTGTTGTTTTTTAAGACAGAGTCTCACTCTGTCACCCAGGCTGGAGTGCAGTGGCGCAAGCTCTGCTCACTGCAACTTCCGCCTCCTGGGTTCCAGCGATTCTCCTGCCTCAGCCTCCTGAGTGGCTGGGACTACAGGCATGCACCACCACGCCTGACTAATTTTTGTATTTTTAGTAGAGACAGGGTTTCACCATATTGGCCAGGCTGGTCTTGAACTCCTAACCTTGTGATCCACCCACTTCGGCCTTCCAAACTGCTGGGATTACAGGTGTAAGCCACCACACCTGGCCTCTCTGAGTTATTTTTTTAAATCTGTATTTCTTTTCCAAATATGAAGGAAGCAGCTAGGGGCATAGAATAACTCCAAGCTCAGTGAAAGATCTGAAGCCACCCACTCCTAGCTTGTAACTAATTGGCTTTCTGACCTCAGGCAAGCTGCAGTCTCTCTGAGCCTGTTTTGTTTCTTATATAAAATTAGGGACTTTGACTAAATCAGTGACATTCATACCTTTAAGTAAAACTCTTTTTTTTTTTTTTTTAAAAGAATAGAACTTTTTAAAATTGCATGAAACCACTTTCTAGAAAGCAGAGGTAGTGCTGTCTGACTAAAGGAAGGATCAGTGCTCTGAAACCGTGACTTTCTTATCCCTTAATCCTTCAGCATCCTCTGTGGAACCTTAGATTTCTGTGGGACATAGCTTGAAAAGGGTCATTTCTAAGAGAATCCTAGTAATTAGCTAAAATATGCTGGTACTTATGTTCTCCCATGTATAATTTTCCCACCTACTTATATTTTTAATGAAAAAGTATAAACATATTTGCAGATGTGCTTGCATTGTTGATGTTGGACTTCTTCCACCGTCTGAGACATAATCCCCACCTGAAGATAAAGAGAAAGGCCATAGAGACAGGAGGAGCAATTTTATTAAAAAGTTTATGTATTTTACTCCATAAGGAGCTAGTGTAGCTTTTGATTTAGTATGTTGTATAAAGTGAAGATTAACAGTTTACTAAGCTTTTTTATATCCTCTGGTGATGTTCAGTTTCTCCTGAGCTATTGCTCTGCACACTACAAAAGCCATCGATGGCCCCCTTGTCTCACTGAATAGGACAGTGATTAATGTCATCAAGACACTTTTCTCTCCTTTTCCCTTCTGTTAGCTGTGCCAGGCACTGTATTAAGTGGTTCAATGGGGGACAACAATTCTGAATTTCTGTGAAGGGAAATATGAGGAAAATGTGTGATTTAATGGCAAAGCAAAAATAAAATGAAAGGACTTTTTAAAAGTCGCTTAATATTTGCCTGTTTTTACTTCTGAAAATAGGTAAAGCCACCCCGGCCTTTAACTGGCCAGGAAAAAATCGGAACCATCAACACTCAAAACCCCTTTCCTAAGCTCTTGGGTTCCCATCCCAGAGGCACTCCCTCCCCGTGTTCTGGGTCTGTCCTTTTTCCCTCTGCTTTTGCATCTGACCTGGGACCTCTTTCCCAAAGGCAGCTGCCCTCCACTGTCATTTATGTGGTGAAATGTTCAAGGATCAGGGAATGGCTGGAAGAGAATTGATGTAGGGGGAGGCCACTCTGGGGTTGGAAGATAGGCAGTGACTTCTACCATGTACTCTTATTGAAGGGTTTGGAGAGAAAATGACCTTTACTTAAAGTTGTTATACCAAAAGTATTCTCTCTCTACAGAGTTATGATTTCTTCAGTATTGCCGAGACCAGCTCGGTCGGGAAAACCCTAACCCAGTGGCGCTAGAGGAATTAAAGACACACACACAGAAATATAGAGGTGTGAAGTGGGAAATCAGGGGTCTCACAGCATTCAGAGCTGACAGCCCCGAGCAGAGATTTACCCATGTATTTATTAACAGCAAACCAGTCATTAGCATTGTTTCTATAGATATTAAATTAACTAAAAGTATCCCTTATGGGAAACGAAGGGATGGGCCGAATTAAAGGAATAGATTGGGCTAGTTAACTGCAGCAGGAGCGCGTCCTTAAGGCACAGATCGCTCATGCTGTTGTTTGTGGCTTAAGAATGCCTTTAAGCGGTTTTCCGCCCTGGGTGGGCCAGGTGTTCCCTGCCCTCATTCCAGTAAACCCACAACCTTCCAGCGTGGGCATTAGGGCCATCATGAACATGTTACAGTGCTGCAGAGATTTTGTTTATGGCCAGTTTTGGGGCCAGTTTAGGGCCAGATTTTGGGGGACTTGTTCCCAACAAGTATAAAAGTAAGCAATTTGTTAAGAAGATTATTTCATTTTTATGTTAACAAAATTGAGGTGTTATGAAAATATTTGTGAATGGGGTATAAAGAAATAATAAAATCTATTCCATTAGGAATATTTAGCCAGAAGAGCATTTCGGAGAAAAGATAAAAACATTACAGTAGTAGTGTCTTAATTTGAGTCATGTAAAAATGTACTTTTTATGTAGTGTTTATGAATGACAATATCTAGTGTTCTTTGAAGAAAGGCTTTCTCCTTTATCTGGTGTTGAATTACTACTTTTATATGGCCTGGCTGGTAGTGCTGTTGTCATGTTACTTACTCTATAAAGCCTATCTATAATGTTTTTGTCACAGAAATGTTATGGAAAGGAGTCTCAAAATATTGGTAAACCTGTGAGTAAAAAAAAAGAAAAACTGACTTGACACCTAAAATTTGTAAAGGCATTAGATATCATTATCGCTATCACCACAAACTATCTCAGACCCTGTTCTGGGCATTTAGTGAGAGAATACCTATTCTATAAAAGGTTTAAATAAGAGCACTCTAGATAGAGACACTGGCAATAAGTTTGAAATATTCCCACACCTTTCATAATTAAGTAGATAACTATAACTTGCCAGATGCTTCAAAAAATGGGTACTAATTTCTGAAAAGAAATCAAAGTTGCAGTTAAATAACTCTATATTGTTTTCCTAGTTTTTAATTCTAGACATTACTGAATCAAAGAAACTAAGATTGAAAACTGGCTCTAACCTATATTCTCGTTTTCATGTAAATTTTCTGAAATCTTTGTGTCTATATGAATAAAGAAATGTTAATCATAATAAATATCATAATATTTTCCAGAGGAACTTTCACATGGCATCACAACAATACTGCTTTCTTCAAGTATGTATTAAAGATTCTGTGCTGAATTAATAGCAAAGAACATACTTTAAAATTACTATTTTCTAAAAGTGGATAATGGAGAGTTCATTTTAAGGAACTATTCATTAAAGTGAAAAACTGATTAGACCTTGATAAAAGGCAGAGTTTTGATAAGAATGAGAAAGTAAAGAATCCATTGCAAAATATGACTTGAATTGTTTAACCTCTGTACTAATAAGGGAAAATATCACACTTTTGAAATGTTGTAGATCCAACAGACCAATATTAATTGTACTTTTGTGAGATTAATCTAAACAGCATAACACATATATGTTTCTCCATTATCTAAACTTAACATAGGAATTTATGTGATTTTCTTAAATATAAGCATTCTTCAAGTTAGGTCTAGTCTCTAAAAGTATTATTTAAAGGCCATGTTTTGTAATTGATGCTCCTTACCATGATAATGTCTCTTCTTAAACATTATAAATAATATTTGTCTTATTTCAGATGCAGCAGAAGTTGGAAAATGATCTAACTACAGCAATAACAGGTATGTTACCAAAATTTATGAATTAAATTTGGATTAAGTAATATATGTCTAAAATAAACTGCAAATGACATCTCTTTCCATTCTTGGGCTAATGGATACTACATTAAATATTCTTTCTTATACACATCTGATGAAAGATGTGAAAAATTGAACATGTATAATGAAGAGCATACTTATGCCTCATGAATTCATCATGTTCCATAACTTGAAAAAAAAAATCAAGAAGTCTGGCTCTTCACTTCTACCATCCCTATGGAACTGTCAGCCAGCACACAGAAACTATTCTCAGAAAACAAAGGCATCATCAACTTCTCAGGGTTATGGTAGTGATTTTTAAGGCCAAAACACTCCAGTGTCATCTAGTAACCTAGTCAAGCAGTTACAGTTTATAAACAGTCACTTGAGAGGTAACACTTTAAGTCTCCAGTCATTTACAGTGTCATTGGTTTACTTTTGCCCTCAGGAAATGTTCCAAAATTCTTAACATGGAATATAAACACCCACGTTCATTTGGTTCTTGTCATGTTACTCAGGTTTATCTCTCACCGCTAACTGTACTCTGCCGCTTTGCTCTAGCATCCAGCCAAACTAGACTGCATAGAACTCCACAGTGGGGGGATCGGTGGTGATATCTGCTTTTTCATTTTTTATTGCATCTATTTGATTCTTCTGTCTTTTCTTCTTTATTAGTCTTGCTAACGGTCTATCAATTTTGTTGATCTTTTCAAAAAACCAACTCCTGGGTTCATTGATTTTTTGAAGGGTTTTTGTTGTGTGTATGTCTCTATCTCCTTCAGTCCTGCTCTGATCTTAGTTGTTTCTTGCCTTCTGCTAGTTTTGAATGTGTTTGCTTTTGCTTCTCTAGTTCTTTTAATTGTGATGTTAGGGTGTCGATTTTAGATCTTTCCTGCTTTCTCTTGTGGGCATTTAGTGCTATAAATTTCCCTCTACACACTGCTTTAAATGTATCACAGAGATTCTGGTTTATTGTGTCTTGGTTCTCATTGGTTTCAAAGAACATCTTTATTTTTGCCTTCATTTTGCTATTTACCCAGTAGTTATTCAGGAGCAGGTTGTTCAGTTTCCATGTAGTTGTGCGGTTTGGAGTGAGTTTCTTAATCCTGAGTTCTAATTTGATTGCACTGTGGTCTTCGAGACAGTTTGTTGTGATTTCTGTTCTTTGACATTTGCAGAGGAGTGCTTTACTTTCAACTATGTGGTCGATTTTGGAATAAGTGTGATGTGGTGCTGAAAAGAATGTATATTCTGTTGATTTGGAGTGGAGAGTTCTTTGATATCTATTAGGTCCGCTTGGTGAGACCTGAGTTCAATTCCTGGATATTCTTGTTAACTTTCTGTCTTGTTGATCTGTCTAATGTTGACAGTGGGGTGTTAAAGTCTCCCATTATTATTGTGTGGGAGTCTAAGTCTCTTTGTAGGTCTCTAAGGACTTGCTTTATGAATCTGGGTGCTCCTGTGTTGGGTGCATATATATTTAGGATAGTTAGCTCTTCTTGTTGAATTGATCCCTTTACCATTATGTAATGGCCTTCTTTGTCTCTTTTAATCTTTGTTAGTTTAAAGTCTGTTTTATCATAGACTAGGATTGCAACCCCTGCCTTTTTGTTTTCCATTTGCTTGGTAGATCTTCCTCCATCCCTTTATTTGAGCCTATGTGTGTCTCTGCACATGAGATGGGTCTCCTGAATACAGCACACTGATGGGTCTTGACTCTTTATCCAATTTTCCAGTCTGTGTCTTCTAATTGGAGCATTTAGTCTATTTACATTTAAGGTTAATATTGTTATGTATGAATTTCATCTTGTCATTGTGATGTTAGCTGGTTATTTTACTCGTCAGTTGATGCGGTTTCTTCCTAGCATCGATGGTCTTTAAAATTTGGCATGATATTACCGATCATCTGAAGCCTTCTTCTCTCAACTCGTCAAAGTCATTCTCCGTCCAGCTTTGTTCCATTGCGGGTGAGGAGCTGCGTTCCCATGGAGGAGAAGAGGCACTCTGATTTTTAGAATTTTCAGCTTTTCTGCTCTCTGGTTTCTCCCCATCTTTGTGGTCTTATCTACCTTTAGTCTTTGATGATGGTGATGTACAGATGGGGTTTTGATGTGGATGTCCTTTCTGTTTATTAGTTTGCCTTCTAACAGTCTGGACCCTCAGCTGCAGATCTGTTGGAGCTTGCTGGAGGTCCACTCCAGACCCTGTTTCCCTGGGTATCACCAGCAGAGGCTGCAGAAGAGCAAACATTGCAGAACGGCTAATGTTGCTACCTGATCCTTCCTCTGGAAGCTTCATATCAGAGGGGCAGCCGCCTGTATGAGTTGTCAGTCAGCCCCTGCTGGGAGGTGTCTCCAAGTTAGTCCACTCCAGGGTCAGGGACCCACCTGAGGAGGCAGTCTATCTGTTCTCAGATCTCAAACTCCATGCTGAGAGAACCACTACTCTATTCAAAGCTGTCAGACAGGGATGTTTTAAGTCTGCAGAAATTTCTCCAGTCTTTTGTTCAGCTATGCCCTGCCCCCTGAGGTGGAGTCTACAGAGGCAGGCAGGCCTCCCTGAGCTGAAGTGGGCTCTACCCAGTTTGAGCTTCCCACCACTTTACTGACTCCAGCCTCATTAATGTTGGATGCCCCTCCCCCAGCCTCACTGCTGCCTTGCAGATGGATCTCAGACTGCTGTGCTAGCAGTGAGCTGGGCTTCGTGGGTGTGGGACCCTCCTAGCCAGGCATGGGATATAATCTCCTGGTGTGCCATTTGCTAAGACCGTTGGAAAAGCACAGTATTAGTGTGGGAGTGTCCCAATTTTCCAGGTACCGTCTGTCACAGCTTCCTTTGGCTAGGAAAGGGAATTCCCCAACCCCGTGCACTTCCTGGGTGAGGCGATGCCCCGCCCTGCTTTAGCTCACACTCCGTGGGCTGCACACTGTCTGACAAGCCCCGGTGAGCCCCAGTGAGATGAACCCAGCACCTCAGTTGGAAATGCAGAAATCACCCGTGTTCTTCATTGCTCGCATTGGGAGCTGTAGACTGGAGCTGTTCCTATTTGGCCATCTTGGAACCTCCCCAGATTCTTATCTAATAATAACTTATCATTGTAGTCATACATACTTTTCATTCTTATTAACACTGAAAAAACTCTCAACTATTTTTTACTGACTTACACTTAGTTAACTATGAGATATATAGAATATAATTCTTTGGCCAGGCATGTTGGCTCACATCTGTAGTCCCAGCACTTTGGGAGCCCGAGGCAGGTAGATCACTGGAGCCCAGGAGTTTGAGAGCAGCCTGGGCACCATGACTAACCCTGCCCCTATAAAAAATACAAAAACTTGCCAGGCACAGTGGCTCATGCCTGCAGTTCCAAGTACCTGGGTCTGAGGCAGGAGAATTGCTTAAGTCTGGGAGGACGAGACTGCAGTGACCTGTGATCACACCACGGCACTCCAGCATAGGTGAAACAGTGAGACCCTATCTTAAAATAACAATAATAATAATAATAATAATGATAATAATAATAATAATATAATTCTTGCTTTTTCTTTTCAGCTGCTACTGAACCTGAACCATATGTAGCTCCTCCTCTACAATCTGCATACTGGGAAAATCCAAATCGAGATCCAGTGTTGGAAGCAGCAAAAGAATATGCACAGGTTTTATACAGAAACTACATGATCTGAAAGATAAGGCTATTTTATTTCTGGGCTGTTGACATGATATTTTGTTTCCCATTAAGTATATGATGTGAACATTTTTACTAAAGGGAAATATTCTGTATTATACATGTCTGATGAAAATTTATGTAGTATTTTAAATAATGTTTCTTGGCCTCTTCAGCTGACTTTTAAGTGATTTTGCAAATGAAAACCACTATTATTGCGTTTTACTTATTCGAACCACCCAAATGTTAGCTGTTCAAACAGCCAAATAATCAAGTTGCCATTAATAATTTAGTGGAGTCAACTGATGGCTTATTTGTATTTTATAATTTTTATCTTTATATATAGTGATAGATTTAAGTTTAGATAGATGTCATTTTGGTATACTGGTACTGTGGTCATTGTCAATGTTTGGATGTATTGCAATTGTTATAGTGTAATCAAAATTAGATAATTTTAATTTTAAGCACTGATTTATATAGATCTTTTCCTGTGGAAAAATAAGGTTTGCCTAATCCTTTTCATTTTTTCTATTTATTGTTTCATTTCTTTATTTGATTAACTTTTGGGAAACAGTCTTAAAATTGCAGAAACTTTCCACATTTTAGGAAAAATAACTTTCCCCCTGTGGGCCATTTGAGAGTAAATTGCTGACATTATGCCATCACATCTGATATCTTCAGTGGGCATTCCCACAAGTCAGGACATTTTATATAACTACTTCATAACCAGAAAGTTAACATCAATACATTTGATCATTTAATTCTCCTTTCCTTTTCAAGTTTTGTTAATTGTCTATAATGTTCTTTGCAGCAAAAGGATCCCATTCAGGTCCATGAATTGCATTTAGTCGTCTTGACTCTTTCAGTCTGAAACAGTTCCTCAGTTTTTCTTTGACCTTTGTGACCTTAAATCTTTTGAAGAGTTAAGTCCAATAATACAGAATGTCCCTCCATTGGATTTCTCTGAATTTTTTTATGACAAGATTTAGATGATAATTTTTTGGGGGCAAGAGTATCACAAAAGTTATCTCATGATCTTCTTACTGCATTCTATCAGGTGACCTGCAATTACTATTATTTTTTATTTCCATCTTTTATTATAAGTTCAGGGGTGCGCATGCAGGATGTGCAGGTTTGTTACACAGGTAAATATGTGCCATGGTGGTTTGCTGTACAGACCATCCCATCACCTAGATATTAATAATAGTCCAGCATCCATTTGCTATTCTTCATGATGCTCTCCCTTCTCTCACCCACCACCCTACCACATGCCCCTGTGTGTGTTGTTCCCCACCATGTGTCCGTGTGTTCTCATTATTCAGCTCCCACTTATAAGTGAGAGCATGCAGTATTTCATTTTCTATTTCTGTGTTGATTTGCTGAGGATAATGTTCTGCAGCTCCATCCATGTCCTGGCAAAGGACATGTCTCATTGCTTTTCATGGCTGCATAGTATTCCACGGTGTGTATGTTCTACATTTTCTTTATCTAGTCTATCATTGATGGGTATTTAGGTTAATTCCTTGTCTTTGCTATCGTGAATAGTGCTGCAGTGAACATACGTGTGCATGTATCTTTATCCTAGAATTATTTATATTCCTTTGGGTATATACCAAGTAATGGGATTGCTAGGTTAAATGGTATTTCACGTTCTAGGTCTTTGAGGAATCACCACACCATCTTCCACACTGGTTGAACTAATTTACTCTCCCACCAACAGTGTAAAAGCATTCTTGTTTCTCCATAATCTTGCCAGCATCTTTTTATTTTTTTGAATTATAGTCATTCTGACTGTTGTGAGATGGTGTCTCATGTGGTTTTGATTTGCATTTCTCTGATGATCTGTGATGTTGAGGTTTTTCTGTTTGTTGGTTGCATGTATGCCTTCTTTTGAGAAGTGTCTGTTTATGTCCTTTGACCACTTTCTAATGGGGTTGAGTTTGTATTTTTTTTCTTGTAAATTTGTTTAAGTTCCTTGTAGATGCTGGATATTAGACCTTTGTCAGATGGACAGAGTGCAGAAATTTTCTCCCATTCTGTAGGTTGTCTGTTTACTCTGTTGATAGGTTCTTAGGCTGTGCAGAAGCAGTTTAGTTTAATTAAATCCCATTTGTCAATTTTTGCTATTGTTGCAATTGCTTTTGGCATCTTCATCATGAAGTCTTTGCCCTTGCCTGTGTCCTGAATGGCACTGCCTAGGTTTTCTTCCAGGATTTTTATAGTTTTGGGTTGTAGATTTAAGTCTTTAATCCATCTTGAGTTAACTTTTGTATATGGTTTAAGGAAGGGGTCCAGTTTCAATTTTCTGCATATGGCTAGCCAGTTCTCCCAGCACCATTTATTGCTTGCTTTTGTCAAGTTTGCCAAAGAGTCAAAGATCACATGGTTGTAGGTGTGTCATCTTATTTCTGGGTTCTGTATTGTTCCATTGGTCTATGTGTTGGTTTTTGTACTAGCACCATGCTGTTTTGGTTAACTGTAGTCTTGTAGCATAGCTTGAAGCTGGGTAGTGTGATGCCTCTAGCTTTGTTCTTCTTGCTTAGGATTATCTTGGCTATTTGCTCTCTTTTTTTGGTTCCATATGAGTTTTAAAATAGCTTTTTTTAGGTCTGTGAAGAGTGTCAATAGTAGTTTAATGGGCCTAGCATTTAATTTACAAATTGCCTTGGGCAGTGTGGTCATTTTCACGATATTGATCCTTTCTGTCTGTGAGCATATATGTTTTTCCACTTCTTTGTGTCATCTCTGATTTCTTTGAATAATGGTTTGTAGTTATCCTTGAAAAGGTCCTTCACTTTTCTTTTAGCTGTATTCCTAGGTATTTTACTCTTCTTGTAGCAATTGTGAATGGGAGTTAATTCAAGATTTTGCTCTCAGCTTGCCTGTTTTTGTTGTATAGGAATGCTAGTGACTTTTGCACATTGCTTTTGTATCCTGAGACTTTGGTGAAGTTGCTTATCAGCTTAAGAAGTTTTTGAGCTGAGATGATAGAGTTTTCTAGATATATGATCACGTCATCTGCAAACAAAGATAGTTTGACTTCCCGTCTTCCTATTTGAATAGCTTTTCTTTCTTTCTCTTGCCTGATTGACCTGGTGAGAATTTCTAATACTATATTGAATAGGAGTGGTGAGAGAGGGCATCTTTGTCTTCTGTCAGTTTTCCAAGGGAATGCTTTCAGGTTTTCAGGTGTTCAGGCAACAAATAACATGATGAATAGAATAGTACCTCACATCTCAATGCTAATGTTGAACATAAATGGCCTAAATGCTCCACTTAAAAGATACAGAATGGCATAATGGGTAAGCATTCACCAACCAAGTTGCTGCTGTCTTCAGGAGACTCACCTAACACATAAGGACTCACATAAACTGAAGGCAAAGGGATGGAAAATGACACTGCATCCAAAAGGACACTAAAAGTGAGCAGGAGTAGCTATTCTTATATCAGACAAAACAGACTTAAAGGCAACAGCAGTTGAAAAAGACAAATAGGGACATTATATAATGATAAAAGGACTAGTTCAACAGGAAAATATCACAGTCCTAAATATATATGCACCTAACACTATAGATCCCAAATTTATAAAACAATTATTACTAGACCTAAGAAATGAGGTAGTCAGCAGCACAACAATGGTGCGGGATGTTAATACTCCTCTGGCAGCACTAGACAGGTTGCCAAGACAGAAAGTCAACAAAGAAACAACAGACTTAAACTATACCCTAGAACAAATGGACTTAACAGATATTTACAGAACATTCTACCCAACAAGCTTAGAATATACATTGTATTCATCAGAACACAGAACATTCTCCAAAATAGACCACATGATAGGGCACAAAACAAGTCTCAGTAAATTTAAGAAAATAAAAATTATGTCAAGTACTCTCTCAGACCACAGTGGAATAAAATTGGAAATTAAACTCCAAAAAGAACACTCAAAAGCATGCATATACATGGTAATTAAATAACCTGCTCCTGAATGATTGTTGGGTCAACAATGAAATCAAGAGGGAAATTCAAAAATTCTTTGAACTGAATGATAATAATGACACAACCTATCAAAAACTCTGGGATACAGTAAAAGTGGAGCTAAGAGGAAAATTCATAGCATTAAATGCCTACATCAGAAAGTCTGGAAGAGCACAAATAAACAATCTAAGGTCACACCTCACAGAACTGGAGAAACTAGAACAATCCAAATCCAAACCCAGCAGAAGAAAAGAAATAACAAATATCAGAACAGAACTAAATGAAATTGCAACAACAACAAAAAAAAACAGATAAATGAAACAAAGAGCTGTTTCTTTGAAAAGATAAATAAAATGGATAAGTATTAGCAAGATTAACCAAGAAAAGAAGAGAGAAGATCCAAATAAGCTTAATTAAAAATGAAATGGGAGGCCAGGTGCGGTGGCTCACACCTGTAATCCCAGCACTTTGGGAGGCCGAGGCAGGCGGATCACGAGGTCAGGAGATCAAGACCATCCTGGCTAACATGGTGAAACCCCATCTCTACTAAAAAGTACAAAAAACTAGCCGGGTGAGGTGGTGGGTGCCTGTAGTCCCAGCTACTCAGGAGGCTGAGGCAGGAGAATGGTGTGAACCCGGGAGGCAGAGCTTGCAGTGAGCCAAGATCCGGCTACTGCACTCCAGCCTGAGCGACAGAGCGAGACTCCATCTCAAAAAAAAAAAAAAAAAAAAAAGTTACTCACTCAATAATTTTTAAATATACAGTAAAAAACTGATCTGTGATATAATATTTGTCAGACTGACAAATGCTGACAACACTAAGTGTTGGTGAGTATGTGGGAAATACTGATTACCTGCTGAGTACACACTATTTGTAAAGAATTATGCTGGATACTGGAGATGTGAATATGAATAATACAGAAATGAGAACCCAGAATTAAAGCCAAATACTTACAGCCAACTGATCTTCAACAAAGCAAACAAGAACGTAAAGTGAAGAAAGGACACCCTATTCAACAAATGGTGCTGGGATAATTGGCTAGCCACATTTAGGAGAATGAAACTGGATCGTCATCTCTCACCTAATACAAAAATCAACTCAAGATGGATCAAGGACTTAAATCTAAGACCTGAAGCCTTAAAAATTCTAGAAGATAACGTTGGAAAACCCTTCTAGGCATTGGCTTAGGCAAAGACTTCATGACCAAGAACCTCAAAGCAAATGCAACAATAACAAAAGATAAATAGATGGGACTTAACTAAAAAGCTTTTGCACAGCAAAAGAAATAATTAGCAGAGTTAACAGACAACCCACAGAGTGGGAGAAAATCTGCACAACCTACACATCCAACAAAGAACTAATATTCAGAATCTACAAAGAACTCAAATGAGTAAGAAAAAAAATTCCATAAAAAAGTGGGCTAAGGACACGATTAGACAATTCTCAAAAGAAAATATACAGATGGCCAACAAGCATATGGAAAAATACTCGACATCACTATTGATCAGGGAAATGCAAATCAAAATCACAATGCGATACCACCTCATTCCTGTAAGAATGGCCATATTAAAAAAATTAAAAAATAAATAAAAATATATGTTGGCATGGATGTGGTAAAAAGGAAACACTTTTATAGTGTTGATGCTAATGTAAGCTAGTACAACCACTATGGAAAACTGTGTGGAGATTGCTTAAAGAACTAAAAGTAGATCTACCATTTGATCCAGCAACCCCATTCCTCAGTATCTGCCCAGAGGAAAAGACGTCATTATACAAAAAAAGATACTTGCACATGCATGTTTATAGCAGCAAAATTCATAATTGTGAAAATATGGAACCTCCCCAAATGCCAATCAATCAGTGAGTGGATAAAGAAAATGTGATATGTACACATACCCCCCCCATGGAATACTACTCAGCCATAAAAAGGAGCAACCTGGATGGAATTGGAGACCATTCTTCTAATTGCAGCAACCTGGATGGAATTGGAGACCTTTCTTCTAATTGCAGCAACCCGGATGGAATTGGAGACCATTCTTCTAATTGCAGCAACCTGGATGGAATTGGAGACCATTCTTCTAATTGCACAACCTGGATGGAATTGGCGCCCATTCTTCTAAGTGCAGCAACCTGGATGGAATTGGAAACCCTTCTTCTAATTGTAGCAACCTGGATGGAATTGGAGACCATTCTTCTAAGTGAAGTAACTCAGGAATGGAAAACCAAACATTGTATGTTCTCTCTTATATGTGGGAACTAACCTATGAGAATGTAAAGGCGTAAGAATGATACAATGGACTTTGGGGACTTGGGGGAAAGTGTTGGAAGGGGATGAGAAATAAAAGACTACACATTGGGTACAGTGTACACTGCTCGGGTGATGGGTGCACCAAAATCTCAAAAACCACCACTAAAGAACTTATTTATGGAACCAAATACCACCTGTTCCTTAAAAACCTATTGAAATAAAAAGTAAAAGTAAAAAGAAAACCTCCTGGATTCATTGATTTTTTTTAAATTTTTTGTGTCTTTATTTCAGTTCAGCTCTGATGTTGGTTGTTTCTCATCTTCTGCTAGCTTGGAAGAAGTTTCTTTGCTCTCGGTTCTCTAGTCGTTTTAGTTGTGATATTAGGTTGTTAACTTGAGATCTTTCTATCTTTTTGATGTGGGTACTTGGTGCTATACATTTTCCTCTTCACACTGTTTTAACTGAGTCCTGGAGATTCTGGTATGTTGTCTCTTGGTTCTAATTAGTTTTTAAGCACTTCTTGATTTCTGCCATAATTGTATTATTTACCCCAAAGTCATTCAGGAGCAAGTTGTTCAGTTTCCATATAGTTGTGTGGTTTTGAGTGAATTTCTTGAGTTCTAATTTGATTGTGCTGTGGTCTGGGAGACTCTTTGTTATGGTTTCAGTTATTTATCATTTGCTGAGGAGTGTTTTTCTTCCAAATTTATGATTAGTTTTAGAGTAAGTGTTGTGTGGCTATGAGAAGAATGCATATTCTCTTATTTTCTGTTGGAGAGTTGTGTAGATATCTGTCATGTCCACTTGATCCACAACAGAGTTCAGGTCCTGAATATCTTTGTTAATTTTCTGTCTCCATGATGTGTCTAATATTGGACAGAGCCCAGTTGACTCTCAGAACCAGAGAAACAAGAAAATGGTGCTCAGGCCACTCTGCTCAGTGGGGTGGGGTGGTTTTCTGCAGCAATAGCTGGCTGAGACACACCACACCAGAGCCTTCGCCTTTCTACCCTCCTTTATCCAGTGGTTCAAACTCCTGTGTGGCTATGAGAATCCCCTGAGGAGCCTTTATCAACACCATATCAGAATATCTGGGAATGGACCGGAGTAGGAATTTATTTTATTTTATTTTATTTTATAAATAAAATGAAATTTTATCTGGGCCTGTGTCGCCCATGCTGGAGTACAGTGGCACAATCTCAGCTCACTGCAACCCCGCCTCCCTGGTTCAAGCCACATGAGTAGCTGGGATTACAGGCCTGTGCCATGATGCCTGGTTAATTTTTGTATATTTAGTAGAGACAGGTTTTGCCACATTGGCCAAGCTGGTCCCAGACTCCTGGCCTCAAGCGATCCACCTGCTTCGGCCTCCCAAAGTGCTGCAATTACAGGCCTGAGCCACCGCACACAGCCTCCAGAGTAGGAATTTTTTAAATCCCCCAGGATTTGAGAACCACAGCTCCACCCACTGTTTCCAAAACTTGCCTAGCAGAAATATTTTTAAAAACAGATTCTTGGGCTGGGCACAGTCACTCACACCTGTAATCCCAGCACTTTGGGAGGCTGAGACAGGGTGATTGTTTTGTTTTGTTTTGTTTTGAGACAGAGTCTCACTCTATCACCCAGGCTGGAGTGCAGTGGCGCCATCTCAGCTTATTGCAACCTCCGCCTCCCAGGTTCAAGCGATTCTCCTGCCTCAGCCTCCTGAGTAGCTAGGATTACAGGCGCACGCCACCACGCCCGGCTGATTTTTGTATTTTTAGTAGAGACGGAGTTTCACCATGTTGGTCAGGCTGGTCTCAAACTCCTGACCTCGTGATAAGGCAGGGGAATATCTTAAGCACAAGAGTTTGAGACCAGCCTGGGCATTTAAGTGAGACCTGGCTCTGCAGAAAAACTGCAGGTGAAGTGGCATGCTTCTGCAGTCCCAGCTACTTGGGAGGCTGAAGTGGTAGGATCACTTGGGCCCAGGAGGTGGAAGCTACTGACAGTGAGCTGAGATTGCACCACTACACTCCTGGGCAACAGAGCAAGACTCTGTCTCACAGATTCGTATACTCCAACAGATAGCCAATTCCATGGGAGGACCTGGAAACCTGTAGCATTCACCCATTCCCCCAGATGAATCTTATTATCAATGGATTTGACAGTCTTTTCTAGGTTGTCTTTTGGCCAGGAGGCTGGACAATAGAGGACGGGAGTGGCAGCTCGGCTCCCTCCTAGCAGAGTGATCCTACACAAATTACTCCAGGTGTCTGATCCTTCATTTCCTCAAGCATATCATGGGGGAAAGAATGCCTAGCTCAGTACCTGGCAGAGAGTCAGCCTTCGCTCATCTCTCCTGATGGAGCTGACAGCTCTTCAAGTCCGCTGACATCTTCCCTTAGTCATCCCTTGAAACAGTACCTCCTAGTCTCTGCTCGTCTGTCTCCTCCTATGTAAATGGAGATGAGAATTAAGAGGTTGTGAAACTTTAATGAGCGAGCACTTGGAGCAGTATCCAGCCTTTCCTGACACTGTGACTCCTACGAGAGGGCCTGGTACACAGTAGGTGCTAAACTAATCCTCCCGGAGCTTGGCTTGGTAAAGATGCCTCCGTCGGTGTGCAGCGTGGGTGCGGGAAGGCGAGCCTGGGAGCCAGGGGCATGCCAAGAGCCAGCCTGAGGTCGTCTCTGGTTTCCCCCGCGGCCCCCGCCAGAGCCCTGCAGTCATCAGCCCGGCCCGCCTCGGCGCCAGTACACGAAACCCGAATGCCCCATGCCGGCGCCCCCACCTTCCCGGACCTTACAACCTACTTTGCTCCGGACGGCCCTCGGTCCCGCGCCTGGCTACCATTGGCCCAGGTGTTATTTCGTTAGCAGTAGTGCGTCGCCGCCATTGGCCGACGGGGCTGCCGATGGCGTCGGGGGCGCGGCCCGTCCCTCGTGCCCAGGCACCTCCCAGAGCTCGGCGGGAATGCATGAGGCGCACCGTTCTCGTTTGCTGGGACTACTGGGCACCAAGGGGCTTCGGCGGCTGCGCGGATGAAGCGGGCCACAGCGGGAGGCGGCGGCCTGAGGCCGAGTCCATCGACCCGCGGCAGCCCGGCGCGGCGGTGCGGGCGGGCGCTGGGCGTCGCGCTTGCTGTGAGACCCTGGCGACGCAGGATCCTCGGCGCGACGCGCGCCGGCAGGGAAGGAGGCCAGGCCGGGCCTGCGGCTGCCGCGTTGAGCCATGAGCTCACCAGGAGAGCCCCGCCGGCCCTCCTGCGGCGCTGCAGCAGCCAGGCGGTCCATGTCGGCGGCCAAGGAGAACCCATGCAGGAAATTCCAGACCAACATCTTCAATAGGAGCAAGTATCAGAACTGCTTCAAGCCCCACGAGTCACATCTGCTCAACGACGAGGACCTGAGGCAGGTGAGCGCCGGGGTTGGCCCAGACACCTCTGTCCCGGGAGCCGCGGGCCGGGGCCACTGCCAAGGACTGCAGGAAAAAATTAAAATGGAGCAGGGAATTGCGCGAGTCCCGGGGCATGGGGACAGGGATAGGGACGGGAAGTGCCTTGACAGAGCCCGAACAAAGGGAGAATCCTCAAGTATGCCTAAAAATAACATCCTTTCCTGTTCCTATTGCTCGGTTGTGTGATCACGCTTTTGGGGGGACTCAAAAGTGCCTGGTTAGTAGGAACAAAGCGCTTAGTGATTGCATGCCGCTTGACGGGACCCTCCTCAGAGTCTGGCTTGGGACTGGACTTGGACTTGTCCAGCGAGAGTGGCCCAGGGGTCGGATTGTTGGGAAGGACTGTGGGCTTCCGTCTAGTGGGACGCAGCCTGCCCCGATTCTGAATCATCGTCACTCTCAAGGACTGGAGAGAGGTGAAGGGTGTCCCAGTCTGGCGAGGAGGGTCTTGTTCTAGAACTTAGGCTGACAGGCCGTAGTTGAGTAGGGAGCTGGGACCAGTTCCCTGGTCACTGGCCGAAGGGTGAGGAGACCTGTGGGTGGGTCCTCGGTAAAGTTGGGTTCTGTCTCCCAGCCTTATCTATCTGTCAAACAGGGCTTTGAACTAGTTGCGGCTCCCAAACGTGCATTAGAGTCATAGCCATTAAACACAGAGTTCTGGGGCCCCCGCCCTGGAGTGATTTGGGAGATGGGGAATTTGTGTTGATGAAAGGCCCAAAGAGGCTTGGTTGCAGTCCCCATGGCCCTTGGGAACCCCTACAGTGATTGCTCTTTGAACTCCTAGTGTTCCAGGATTCCGAGCCTTGTGTGCATCTCCTTGGGATGTGCCTGGGTACCCTCCCCACAGCCATCATCTCCATCCTCTTCAGAGCTTTCTCCCAGCCTCCTGAATGAAGCCAAGGGAAGTCCCTTCACATTCCAGTCCAGTGTGACTTAGTTGTAGCCACTCATGTCGCAAAAGAACCCCTTAGACTGAAAACGTTGCTTTGAAGTGAACGGGCCTGGTTGTTTTTAATGCCACTTCGGTGCACCCAGGGTTTGACTTGTTTACCTGGCCGACTGGAGTAGGGTGGTGGGACAGGGATTATGGCCTGGGGCACGGGGCCTTTCTCTGAGGTCAGGTGTCCAACTGCCAGGAAAAGATTATTTTCATCTAAGCCCCAAAAGCTTAACCAAACACTCAAGGCTGCAAAGTCATGGATGGTTAAGATACCAAGAGCTTTAAGGACAGTCAGCCTGGGATGAGTAGAACTCAGTTACCTGGAAGGGTGTTCTGAAGTGTAAAGGAAAACTTGATTCCCTCTTCTCATCTGGGTGCTTTTTTCCACGAAACAGTTTATGTGATGAGGAGGAGTTGGGAGACTTTGCTTCAAGTCTTGGGCTGTCACTTTCACCTGTGTGACCTTAAACAAATCCCTTTATCTCTATATTTTAATTTCCTTGTCTGTAAATTGGGAATCCCAGTCCCTGGCTTCCGTCCTTCACTGAGCATTTGTGAAAAGCAAGAATGATATTGTATTAAACTGTTTTCTCTTACAATGTAACAAACCAAAAACCCTGCCCACTTTGTTTTACTAAGTTGGCAAGAGTTCTGACAGACGTTTGTAAGTTTCCTGGTTATTCGAAGCAACCGCCAAAATTGGTAACTTTACACCTCATAGGGGCTGTTTGCAGATTCCTAAGCTTAGATAAACTAAAATGGAATCTGCATGTTTGAGTCCAATCTTTAAGATTTTTTTTAATCTGTTGATTATTAATTGGATTCACGGAGGGAGGCAAATTTAAAATACTATACTCTCACTGTATTCAAAGTTGAATTGTGGGTTTTGAAACAGGCCTGAGATCTTCAGGGCACAACTGGAATGGTAGTTTCTGAAATAATGAAACTACCATGACTATGGGTTATTTGTGCTGGGAGAGCTTAGCCCAGTCTTCTGCCTCCTGGGGTCTTTCAGGAAGAAACTGCACTTGAAAAGAAAGGAGACAGGGCTGTTGCCAACAGCTATCTCTGTTGCTCTCTGCATCCCGCTCTCCCCCAGCCTCTCACTCTCATCCTTATGGCTCCATTAGAAAACCTCAAGCAATCTGTTCCCATCAGTCTCCGCCAAGCCCCTGCTTCCTGCTGCCCCTCTCAGCTTTGAGCTTATTTTAGACCGTCAAAGCTGGAAGATACATCAGCCCCTACTGAGGCCACCCGCTCTTTAAGAGGCGAGGATACTGGGTCCAGGGAGATGGTGAGCGACCTTGGCTGGCTTTTGCTCTTGAGATGTCATCTTCCCGGGAGTAGACATTTCTCTGAGCCTTCTGGTTTGAGCTTTATTTTCTCTACTGTGGGTTTTGTCTGTTTGTTTATTCCCTAAAGAGGCACAGAAACCTCTTGCAGGGACAGTATTATGGCATGGAAGCACCGTAGCTCTTGTGTGTGGCCGTGTGCTCCTGTCTGAGTGCCAGCTTTGTCCATGCCTCTTGTCCTTGGTGGCATAGTGCACACAGTGGCACGACTGAAGACTTGGACTCGAGAGAAAGAAGTACAAGTTGGATTCAGCCGTGCGGGGGTGTGGGAGGCCCTGACTTGTGTCTACTTGCTCCTCAGAGTGCTCATTGTCCCTCACTGTTGGGTGCTGACCAGCGTCGCCCTGGTGACCTGGGAGCTCCAGGCGTAGGACGCAGAGAGGGGCATCCTGGCTCACCCAGGTGTTGGCTGGGAGAGCCTTCCTGCAGCACTCAGAGCTGTTAGGGAGAAGTTATCTTTTCAGCTGGTTGGAGGTGACTAATAAGTGTACCCGTAGACTTATTCAAGTGTTTATTTATTTGGTCATTGGAGCCCAACTTTGTACTGGGTGCTTCACTGGATGAGGCAGGATTCTTGTCCCCAGCGAGGAGATGTGGTGTTGTGAGAGAGAAGGAATACATTTGGCCTTGGGGCTGGTTAGTGTTCTTGAAGGAGGTGTGGGATTTTGAGGGGTCTGTGTATGGGACAGTGAGTCTCCTTATTCCATGGAGTAGAAGATGTTTGTGTATGGGAGGTGAGGGGGCGTGGGACCATCGAGGCCTTCTGGATGGCAGGACGTGATGGGGTGAGAAGGGTGAGACCCACCTGTCTGCATCATCTGTTTGAGGCCTGCCCTCTTCAGGGCCGAATTGCGCAACGTGTCTGACTACTTTTCTCCCCACCCACTGCGGTCTAAGGGCAGGTGAGTCCAAGGGGACAGGAAACCTGGGTTAACCACCTGTTAGAGATCCTGTCACCAACTGTTCCCTCCTTCTCTTGGAGCTACACACAGGCCACATGGAGTGAGAGCCAAGCTTGTTGTGTGGGCTGGTTGTGATGGGGTGGCTGTGTCCAGAGACCTTTGCCTGTCTGGGAAGCGTCAGTGTTGGCAGCTTGACAACACCAGGTATAGCAGGCTGAGATGTTTCTCCATCCCTTGTCCCTGGCCACCTTCTTGGCCAGAGTTGAGACAGTTGGGTTTTTCCTGACATGCATTGCAGGTGCTTTCCAGGGAGGGTTGTGAGGGGAAAGGGCAGAAGAACCCCTGAGAGAGGGGATGTGCGTGGCCTCCAGGGAAGCAGCTGGAGAAGCCAGCGGAGCATACGCGGTGCAGCTCCGGGCCATGGCAGACAGGCGTCACTGGAGGAGGCCCATGGCCATCCGCTATAGACCCCTGAGGACTGACTGCAGAGACCACAGTGGCTGAGTTTTGTTTTTCCTTTTTCATTAAACTTTTTATGTTAAGATAATTGTGTTTCCTCTGTAGTTGTAAGAAATAACAGAGATCCCATGTACTCCTTTGCCCAGGTCCTTTGATGGTGAAATCCTGCAACGTTGTGGTATGGCACCACATCTGGGATAGGATACTGGCTACAATGCAGAAAGTACCCGGCATCTCCATCACCTCCTCCCTCCCGCATCACCCCATCCCCAGCCACCCAGGAATCCTTCTCCATTTCCATAAATCTGACACTTGAAGAATGTTGTGTGAAGAGAATCCTATAACCTGGAACCTTTGAGATTGGCTTTTTTCACCCATAATTCTCTGGTGATTCATCCAGGTTGTTGCTTGGCTCAGTAGTTTGCTCTTTTTTTACTGCTGACTCTCATTCCATGACAAGAGGGGACACCTAGGTTGTTTCCAGTTTTGGGCTGTTATGAACAAAGCTGCTGTCACCATTCACATGTAGTTTGTGTGTGAGTGTATGTTTTCATTCTCTGTAATAAATATCCAGGAGTGCAGTTCCTAGGCTGTATGGTAGTTGCACGTTTAATTTTTCAAAAACTGCCAAACTGATTCACACCAGCAGTGTATGAGTGATAGATATACTTTGTGACCTTGCCAGCATTTGATGTTGTCACCATTTGTTTTTTTAACCATTCCGATAGGAGTATAGTGTTGCGCGGTTTTAATTTGCATTTCCCCTATAGCTCATGGTGTTGAACACCTTTTCATACTATTTATCTGCTGTGGAAAGTCTTCTCATGTCTTTTGCTCATATTCTAATTAGACTGTTTAGTGTTTTTCCTATTGAGTTTTAAGGGTCTTTATATAGTGTAGATACTAGTATATAGTCTAGATACTAGTCCTTTGTCAGATACGTCATTTGCAAAATACATTATCCTTCTTTGTGGCTTATCTTTTCATCTTCCTCAGCAGGACTTCGTGCAGAGCAAAAGTTTTTAATTTTAATGAAGTCCAATTTATCAATTTAAGTTTGTTCCATTTTCTGTTATTTTTTGTCTAACATTACTTTTTGTATCAGCTTGAGGCGTTTTTGGTTTTGGTTTTTCGCCTATGGACGAGGGTCACTCTAGCACCATTTGTTGAAAGGCCGTCTTTCCTACATTGAATTCCTTGTGCACCTTTGTCAAAATTGGACATATTTGTGTTGGTTTATTGCTAGCTTCTGTTCCATTGATCCATGCGTCTGACTTTCCACTAATACCACAGAGCCTTCATTACTGTGGATATGTAGTATGTCTTATAATTGGGTAAATAGATTATACCTTCTTTATTTTTTTTATTTAAAAATATCCTAGTTCATTTGCCTTGCCATGTAAATTTTAGAATAATCTTGTCCATGTCTACAAATAATCTTGCTGGTATTTTGATAGGATTGTGTTAAATTGATTATCAATTGGGTGAAAATTGACATCTTAGAATCTTCCAGTTCATGAACATATTATGTCTCTTCATTTATTTAGATCTTCTTTGATTTCTCTTATCAGTGTTGTGTAGTGTTCAGCAGTTCCTGTACATGTTGTGTTGTATATATACCTAAAGTTTTATTTTTTTTTTAAGATGAAGTCTCACTCTGTTGCCCAGGCTAGAGTGCAATGGCACGATCACAGATCACTGCAACCTCCGACTCCTGAGTTCAAGTGATTCTCCTGCCTCAGCCTCCCAAGTAGCTGGGAT
Source organism: Piliocolobus tephrosceles (assembly GCF_002776525.5). Taxonomy (NCBI): domain Eukaryota; kingdom Metazoa; phylum Chordata; class Mammalia; order Primates; family Cercopithecidae; genus Piliocolobus; species Piliocolobus tephrosceles. Next base: position 15,759,867 of record NC_045449.1, read on the forward strand.
TACAGGCATGTGCCACCACGCCTGGCTAACTTTTGTATTTTTAATAGAGATGGGGTTTCATCATGTTGGCCAGGCTGGTTTTGAACTCCTGACCTCCGATGATCTGCCCACATGGGCCTCCCAAAGTGCTGGGATTACAGACATGAGCCACCGTGCCTGGCCTTCTTTTTTCTTTTTCTTTTATTATTATTATACTTTAAGTTCTGAGATACACGTGCAGAATGCACAGGTTTGTTACATAGGTATGCATGTGCCATGGTGGTTTCCTGCAGCTGTCAACCTGTCACCCATATTAGGATGTTAGTATTTCCTTTTTTTTTAAAGCAATTGTAAGTGGTATTGTATTTTAATTTCAGTGTCCACCCGTCCATTGCTAACATATAGAGATACAGTTGATTTTTGTATGCTCATCTTGTATCCTGCAACTTTGTTGAACTCACTGGTTCTAGGAGTTTTTTTGTAGATTCTGGGATTTTCTACACAGACAACTATGTCATCTGTAAAGATTTTATTTCTTCTATGTTGATCTGTATGCCTTTTATTTCCTTTTCCTGCCTTATTGCACTGGCTAGAAATTCCTGCACTATGTTGAATAAGAATTCTGAGATGAGCATCATTGCCTAGTTCCTGATCTTAGAGGGAAAGCAATCAGCCTTTCCCCATTATGTATGATGCTAGCTGAAGGTTTTTTTTTAGAGACACTCTTAGGAAGTTGAGGAAGTTCCCCTGTATTCCTACTTTTCTGAGAGACTTTTAAAATAATTATGAATGGATGTTGGGTTTTGTCAGATGCTTTTTTCTGCATCAATTTCTGCATCAGTGTGGCTTTTCTTCTATAGAGTATTAATTTGGTGGATTACATTGGTTGATTTTTGAATACTAAACCAGGATCCCTAGAATAAACCCTCTTGATCCTTGTGTATAATTCTATAAGTATATTGCTGAATTCTATTTGCTAATATTTTGTTGATTTTTGCTTGTATAGCAGTCCCCTTTTATCTGCAGGAGATGCATTCCAACACCCCCAGTGGATTCCTCAAACCATGGATAGTACTGAACCTGATTGCTCTCAGTAGGAACACGTTTCTGATTGGAAACAACCTAGGAACCCCCTCATATCAAACCCAACATACTTTTTCCATCTTTTTTTGTGTGTTTGTTTGATATAGGATCTTGCTCTGTTGCCCAGGCTGGAGTGTAGTGGTGCAAGCATACCTCACTGCAGTCTTGAATTCCTGGGCTCAAGTGATCTTCCTGCCTCAGCCTCCCAAGTAGCTGGGCCTATGCCAGCACTTGCCACCACATCTAGTGATATATATATATATATATATATTTTTTTTTTTTTTTTTTTTGGTAGAAACAGGGTCTTGCTGTAAATCCCAGGCTGGTCTCAAACTCCTGGCTTCAAGACCTCCTCCTGCTTCAGTCTCCCAAAGTGCTGGGATTATGGGTGTGAACCACCACACCCAGCCATAAATACTTTATATATATATATTTGGAGTCTCTGTCATCCAGGCTGGAGTGCAGTGGTGCGATCTTGGCTTATTGCAACCTCCGCCTCCTGGGCTCAAGCGATCCTCCTGCCTCAGCCTCCCAAGTAGCTGGAATTACAAGCACCCACCATCGTGCCTGGCTAATTTTTTGTATTTTTCGTAGAGGTGGGGTTTCACCATGTTGGCCAGGCTGGTCTCGAACTCCTGACCTCAGGTGATCCATCCGCCCCAGTCTCCCAAAGTGCTGGGATTACGGGCGTGAGCCACCACACCTAGCCAACTATTTCTATCTTAAGTAGGCACTTTGTCATGGTCTATGGCTGTAACATTTGTAGTTAGAGGTGTGACAGCAAAACTAGCATGAATTTCTTTTTCCTTCTTCACAATTTCACAAATAGATATTTTTCTTACTGTAAATCTTAGCAAGCTTAGCATAAGGATTTTTTTTTCTTTTTCTTTTTGAATTTTTTTTCTTAAATTGAAAGCTTTTACCCTTTCACTTAAAGGCAGCACTTTATGGCTTCTCTTTGGCATATCCAAATTGCTGTCATCACTGCTTGTATTAGTCCATTTTCACACTGCTGATAAAGACATACCCAAGACTGGGAAATTTACCAAAGAAAGAGGTTTATTGGACTTACAGTTTCACGTGACTGGGAAGGCCTCACAATCATGGTGGAAGGCAAGAAGGAGCAAGTCACATCTTACATGGGTAGCAGCTGGCAAAGAGAGAGATTGTACAGGGAAACTCCTGTTTTGAAAACCATCAGATCTTGTGAGACTCATTCACTGTCACAAGAACAGTGCCAGAAAGATGCACCCCCATGCTTCAATCATCTCCCACCGGGTTCCTCCCACGACATGTGGGAATTGGAGTTACAATTCAAGATGAGATTTGGTTGGGGACACAGCCAAACCATATCACTACTGTTGTGCTTTGGGGCCATTATTAAGTAAAACAAGTGTTATTTGAACACAAGTACTGCAGTACCACCACAGTTGATCTGATAACTGACGGCTACTAAGTGACTAAGGGGCAGGTGGAGTATACAGCATGAATGCGCTGGACAAAGGGGAGGATCTGCATCCCACCAGGGGTGGAGCAATATGATGCAAGATTTCATCATACTACTCAGAAAGGCATGCAATTTAAAGCTTTTAAATTATTTCAGGAATTTTCCATTTAATATTTTCAGGCTGTGGCTGACTGTGAGTAACAAACCCAGGAAAGTGAAACCATGGAACCATGGATGGAGAGAAGGTGAACTACTGTATATTCGTGAGGGAAGTTAGTCCATAGTTTCTTTTTTCCCTTTTAACAAATTTTTGGGTTTTGTATATAGTTTGTCTGGTTTTGGTATCAGGGTAATACTAGCTTCATAAAATGAATTGGAAAGTGTTTCTTCTGTTTTCTTGAAAAGATTATATGGAATTAGCGTTAGTTCTTTAAACACTTGGTAGAAATCTTAAGTAAAACCATCTGGGCTTGGAGATTTTTTTGTGCGTGTTATAACGTTACATAATCAGTTTTTCAATTTTAATTATCTGTGTTTTTCAGTGAAATTGGTCCATTTTCTATGTGTTGTCAAGTTAATATTTGTAGAATTGTATTAGTATTCTTCATTATCCTTTTGATGTCTGCAAAATCTGTAATGGTATCCCTGTTTTACTTCTGTTATTAATTTATGCTATTATGTCTTTTTTTTCTTTGTTGGTCTTGTCAGAAGTTTGTCAATTTTATCAATTTGTTCCAAGAACCAGCTCATTGATTTGGTTTCAGTTTCATTGATTTCTACTTTTATCTTTATTATTTCCTTCTTTTTCTTGCTTTTGGTATATTTTGTACTTCTTTTTCTAGGTTCTAGAGGTAGAAACATAGATTATTGATTTGAGATCTCTCCTCTTTTCCAATGTGAGCATTTTAGTTACATTTAGTTCCCTTCTAGGACTGCTTTAGTTTGGTTATCGAGAGGTGTTGAAGTCTCCAACAATATTTGTGGATTTATTTATTTTTCCTTTCAGTTCTATTAGTTTTAGCTTCACATTATTTTGCAGCTCTGATGTTTAAAGGTGCATGAACATTTAGGCTCACTATGTCTCAGTGAATTGACCCTTTTATCATTATGTAATATTCCTCTCAATCTCTGGTCATTTTCTTTATGCTGAAATATACTTTATATGATAATATAACTAGTCTGTTCGCTGTAGATTAATGTTTGCAAGATGTATTTTTATTTTTTTTATTTTCAACCTGCCTGTAATCATTATATTTGCAGTTAATTTTTTTCTAGACACTATATAGTTGAATCATTTAAAAAAGTCTGCTCTGTCAATGTGTCTTTTAATTGGTGTATTTAGATCATTACATTTAATATATTTACTGATATGTTAGGGAATAATAGTTTTTTGTTTTCTGTTTGTGTCTCTGGTTATTATTTCTGTTTTCTTTTTCCTGCTTCCTTTGGGTTATTTGGACATTTTCTTTAGAATTATATTTCGATTTATATATAGTTTTTTTTTAAAGAATATCTCTTCATATAAATTTTTTTAGTGGTTACAACCAGCTGATGTTGCTGGTTCTATAGCCCTTTGGCTGAGAAAGCAGATAGCTCACCTGCCCGGCAGCTTGGGTCCCCAGGAATTATTAGGTCAGGCCGAGGACACTGAAACATTTGTCCACCCTGAGAAGACTCTGAGCGCCTGTGGCTGAGGCCAAAGGACCACGGGGCTAAGGATGGGTAGAGCCCAACTCTAGTGGATATGCATACCTTGGCAAGCTTCTCACTACAGCCCACTGCTCATGGAGGAGCTGGGCCCTGCAGATCGACCAGAAACCCCACGATATGCCACCTTCTGCCCCTACGTCCTGCGTGTCCTGGGCTTTGGCCCCGTCTCCCTTGGCAAACACAGAACACTGTTCCATCTCAGAGATTGCTGAACCAGAGAAACAGATGCATTTATGGTATTGTAAATACTATAGTATATGTGTTGCCAACTACTATAAAGTCGTAAGTATTAATAATCCTGGTTCTGATTTGATGGGCCCTTGAGGTAGCTGTGGGTGGAGAATATGCTTATTGTCTGAGGAGACTCACAGCCATTTCTCAGGTTTCCCTTCCAGAGTGTTTGCCGTTCCCAGTGGGACAGTGGGGGTGCCAAGGAGAAAAACAGCCAGTTAGAAAAAATCCCAAGACTAGTCTGTGCAGAATCTCTCGCCTGCAGACAAGGCATTAATAGCCCAGTGGTGGGTGAGTGGCAGAGGCCAGGACTGGACTTAGACTTTTGCCTCACAAAGCTGTGAGGACTCTGAAGCTCCTGCCCCTGCCTCACACAGCCTCGCCAGGAGTCTGCTGAGCACCTTTGAAACAAGCGCAGGGAAAAGATGACGGTCTGGGAAGCCACTGAGCTCACAATATTCATCTACACTGGTCACCTTTGTGTCAGAGAGTGTGTGTATCTATGTGACTGAGTACATGTGTCTGTGTGCATAGATATATCTGCGCATGCCTGTCTGTATGTGTCTGTATGTGTATGTTTATGTGTATCTATGTCAGTTCTATGGCTGCATACCTGTGTGGATATGTGCACACTGGACTGTGGGTCTCTGTGTGAGGATGTAACATTTGCGTACATGTGAGGATGCATATCTATGTGTAAATGCTGTCATGTTTTGCGTGTTTAGTGTGTGTGTACCTGGGCACACATGAGTGCATGTGTAGAAATATGTGTCTGTGTGTATGCTTGCTCTCCATGCATCTGTGTTTTCATACGTGTAACTGAGCGTATTTCTACATGTAGGGATGACTGTGTGTTCATCTTAGAGGATCTGCATGAATCTGTCCTTTTTGTGAGATTTCTCTTCCCGTTCATCTTAAATCTCTCACCAGCCAAATGTCTGTTCCCCATCTCTGTGCCTCCTCTATTCATTCTCTCCCCAAATGAGCTTCTAAGCACCAGTCTCCCTCTGCCATCAGATCAGCTGCTTTCACTTCACAGTTCTCTTCTCGCCCCGTACTTGCTTTCTTCCCCTGCCTTTCTTCTACCTCAGGCTTCTTCTGCCTGCTTTTGTCACAGTCTCATTGCTTGCTGACTTGGAGGCTAGGGCTGGTCTGCACTTAGCCTCTCCTTCCTAGTTTCTAGCCCTAGTGAGCAGCCCTGTCTTAGCCCTGGCTGACCTCCACAGGGAATCATCGTGTTCCTGCCACCTTCCTGACCCCTATGCTCAGCCTGGAATTGTTGTAGGAGATAGCAAGGGCATTCAGAAGAGACAGTTGGTTACCAGTGCCTTGGTGTTTACTCTTTTATGTCTTAGTTCCTGAGTCGGGGATGGTGTTTGATAGGGAAGAGGTGGTGTAGCTAGAAAGCGAACTAAGAACTTCTCCATCTGCTTTACTTTTTCTTTTGTTGACAAACTGTCACATTTTCTACTCAAAACTGACCAAGAAGTTGCATTTGCCTTTTGTGGCTACTCAAGTCCTACTGCCCAGCCAAGCTCCCACAACGTCTCAGCCCAGTGGGTTGGTTAAGAAAGAAAGAGAGAGAGAGGAGGGAGAGAGAGAGAGAGAGAGGAGGGAGAGAGAGAGAGAGAAATCACTCTCATTTTTGTGTCACCATTGCCCTTCTTTTTAGCAAGTGTGTGAACTCACAGTGCTTTTCTATGAATAAACCATGGATCACATGAAAGATCGTTTTTCTTAAAGAAAAAAAATTCCCTAATCCCAGAGGGGACCAGCAAATACTTAATAGAAGATTATGGATTTCCTCTGAGTGCATATGGCTCGGGGAGACCTGATTCTGTAAAGCAAATGTTACCGTCCTCCTCAAATTCATGTGTTGAATTCTAATTCCATGTGATGGTATTTGGAGGTGGGGCCTTGGCAGGTGATTAAGTTCATGAAGGCAGGAACCTCGTGAATGGAATTGGTGCCCCTATCAAAGGGACTGCAGAGAGCTCCCTCATCCCTTCTGTCATGTAAGGACACAGTAAAAAGATGGCTATCTATGAACCAGGAGGCCAGCCCTCTGCAGACATGGAATCTCCTGACCATTTGACCTTGGATTTTACCATCTCCAGGACAGTGAGAAATCAATTTTCTGTGCTACCTAGTCTATGGCATTCTGTTTTGACACCCAGATTAGCTAAAGTGCCAGCATGTCAACTTGCACACATAATTCTTGGAAACTCTGATGCCAAATCCTTGATGGCAAAAGGTGATTGATCTGCTGAGACATAAGCCTACATCATCCTTCTTTCCACAATAAAACAGAGAGTCAAAACAGGCAAGAGTAGGTCAAGGTCTTCTAAAAGCCATACCTGAAAGGTTTCCAATAGCAGTTGACTTGACGGTAATTTAATCACAGAAACAACCACAACAAAAGACAAAACTATCAGAGATTTTCAGGATCGCCTCAAAAACACCATCTAACATTAGGGAGTTCAAAAAGGCGTGAAGTTCCAGCAATCAAACTTTATTGAAATATCGTTTCATCAACTTGTAATTCTAACACTAATAATAAATGCTAGGGCAGCCTGGGGCACAAGTGCTATCTTTAAAAGCTTTGCTTGCTATACCCTTTGGAGCTGCCTCCTGGTCCCCTCACCCTCTGCCCGCCTTTTAAGAGCCTGTCCTGGGCAGCACGTAAGGGGCAAACAGCCTGGATGCCCAGTTGCAGACAGACATCCATGCCTGGAGGAGGCCGCCTCTGGGTGCAGGAGGAGCTGCTGGAACTCTTCTTCCGAGCCTTCTTGTAATGCCCTCAAGCACCTCCTGCACACAGATAGACCCCACCAGCAGCAGTAGAATAAACAGGCCCTGCAGCAGCAGGACTGCAGTTCTAGTGAATGAGACAAGCCTCTCTCCGGCAAGGTAGAGGAGCCCAGGCTCAAAACCCTGGTCTTTGCCTCCATGTTTGCCACCGTGCCCAGGACTAGGGGCAGCATGGGAGCTGCTGGCTGGGGCCGTGCTGGTCATCCCGTCCCTGCCACCTGTCTCCAGCCACCCTTTCAACTGCAAGGCTAAGGCCAGTGGCTACAGTAGGTGCCATGATTTCAAGCAGCTCCTCTCTGGGCTGGTCCTTGGCCGGAGCTCCCTCCAGCTCCAGCGCTGTCTCTGGAGGGGTCTCTTCCCATGCTGGTTGTGGCTCAACAGCTGGTGCTGGAAGTGCTCCTATTTCTGCATATTGAGCACGAGCTGAGAAAGGAGAAAGGGTCCCCAGCGTCAGTCACTTTCCACTGGAATTTCCAAACACAGAAACAAACCTCCCTGAATTTAAAGGAGTTCCAGCCCCTAAACACCGCCCCCACAAAATCTTCCAGACTGCAGGCCACCTCACCTTGTGCCTGCACCTCCATGGGCTCACGAATCTCCTCCTGGACAGGGAGAGTGTACAGATGCAGCCCCGATGGGATCTCTGGTGTGGCCTGGCCCGCCAGGGCCTGCCCCGGGCTGCCCTGTGGTACCTGGGTGCACCTTCTTGCAAAGGGCCACAGGCACTGGGGTGAGGGATGAGCCTTCTTCTGCATGGTCGGAAAAGGCTCTCACTCCCTCCATTCCTGAAGCAGCAGCCTCTCGAAGTGGGGAAGCAACACAAGAACATCTTGCTCTCTCGAGCGTCTCCCACCAAGTGAGCTGGTTACGGGGCTAACTCTAGGATCTGGGTGCCTGGTTACCGGAGTTCTAAGTTCTGTTCAGATATGTTATCAAGGAAGTGAGGTCGCTTCTTTAAGGTTCTGTCCCCTCAGCCCCTTCCTTCCACAAGTCCTACTCAGGACTCCACTGGGCTGCTGACTGCTCACGCTCCCCCCAGGACAACTCCTTACCTAGACACCATTATGTCCACCCAGGGCCTGCTTGGACACCTGTGCGTGATGTTCACCGGGGGCCGGATGTCCTCCTCAGGCCTGATGTCCACCTAGGGCCTGATGTCTGCCTTGGGCCTATGTACCTCTTGGGGCCTTGTGTTCACCTGGGGACTGTATCCAGCTGGGGCCTGATGGCTTACTGGGTCTTGTTCACCTAAGGCCTTGTGTCCACCTGGGTCTGGCGAGCACCTGGGGTCTGGTGATCACCTGGAACTTGAGTATCAACCTGGGGCCTGGGTGTCGTCTACTTAAGGCCGGATGTGTGCCTAAGGCCTGAGTTTTCACCTGAGTCTGATGATCTTCTGGGGACTGGGTGTGTACCTTGGGTCTAATGTCCACCTGGAGCCTATGTATCTACCTAAGGCATGTTGTCTACCTGCGGCCTGATGTCCACATGAGTCTGGTGTTCAACATGAGCCTGCTGTCCACCTAGGGCCTTGGTGTCCATCTGGGGCCTGGTATACACCAGTCGAGGGTCCACCTGGGGCCTGATGTCTACCTGCAGGACTGGCGTCCTCCTGAGTGAGGTGGGAGGATCTCTGGAGCTCAAGAGGCTGAGACTACAGTAAGCCTTGATTGTGCCACTGCCCCCCAGTCTGGGTGACAGAGTGAGACCCTGTCTCAAACAAATCAACGAAAAACCACACAAATTATATAGCTATACAAAAATATTTTCTTTCCTTTTAACCTTATTCTATGAGCTTTTTTCATTATTTATTTATTTCACTTTCAAAACCTTTTTGGTTAAAAACCAAGACACAAACATACACTTTTGCCTAAACCTAAGCAGGGTCAGGATCATCCATTTCACTGTCCTCTACCTCCACATCTTGTCCCACTGGAAGGCCTTCAGGGGCAGTAACAGGCATGGAGCTGTCATCTCCTTGATAATAATGCCTTCTTCTGGAAACCTCCTGAAAGACCTGCCCGAGGCTGCTTCAGTTAACTTAAAAAAAAAGTAGTGATGGAACTGTTCAAAGTTACTAACTTTGGGTTTTCTGCCCACCTAACTGCCGGAGAAAGATTTTTAAAGTAGGATATGAATTATTGCTTTTTATGGAGATGCCATTATTAAATTTTATAATTGCCCTGCTTTTTCCAAGTATGACATAGAAACAGTTAAATCAATTCAAGATCATTAAATCATATGAAATAATTTTTATATACATTATCTGCTGGGTTGAATATTACATAAGTCGTCTCCAACCCATAGGTAGTCTTACAAAGACAGAGGCATATTTTTTAAATTGCTGAGCTTGATATCAAACAATATAAAGGCTGTTAAGAATGCTGAGATGGATTTGCTTAATATATGTCAAACCGGCCTGCCTTCACAGGAAGGGCATATAGCCGCTGCACTTGCACCGGACAATTTATTTGTGTGTCTGTGGATAAGATGTAAAGAAAAACAATGAATAACTTCCAAGGCAGTGAAAACCTTGCAGCTGAGCTCTGGAATTCTTAGTAGAAACCATGAAAAGGCAATGAAAACACTTAGAGCATTTGCAGGTTAGAAACTGGGATGCACAGGAGCTTAATGGAGCACATTATGTTAAGTGAAATTGTAGTGGGACAAGCCGCAGACAAAACTCAGACACCGGATTAAAGAAGAAAGAGATTTTTTATTCGGCCGGGAGGGTCGGCAGACTCTGTCTTAAGACCCGAGCTCCCCGAAAAGGAAATTCTTGGCCTTTTTAAAGGCTTCCAACTTTAAGGAGTCCACGTGAAAGGGTCGTGATAAATCGAGCAGGCGTGAGAAATGTGACTGGGGGCTACATGGGTCAGCTAAAAGAACAAAAAGCTTTACAATGCTTTTTTCATACAGTGTCTGGAATTTACAGATAACACAAGTAGTTTAGGTCAGGGGTTGATGTTATTATTATTACTTTTTTTAGCTCCTAGGGCCGGGTGGTGGTGCCAAGGTTGTCTGGCTATTTATCTTACTTTTGTTTTTTTCTAACTTTTTGCTTTCTCTCTTTCCTCCTGTCTTGTGAACTAGGCAAGGTGGGGGGAGGAGGGCAGCAGGAGTAGTAGTGATCTCCTTCCTTAAAATCAGCCAGGCACAAAAAGACAACTACCACGTGATCTGACTTACGTGGAATGTAAAATAACTGAACTCACAGAAGCAGAGAGTAGAATGGAGGTTACCAGGGGCTGGGAGGCAGGGGCTTGGGGACACAGTGAAAGCATTCAAAATTGTACTTAGACAGAAGGAATAAGTTTAAGAAATACATTGCACAACATGGTGACTGCAGTTAATGTATTGTATTCTTGAAAATCAAGAAGTGTTCTCACCACAAAAATTAAGTATGCATACGTTCCTGAGTGCAATGTAATCATTCCACAGTCTACTTATTTCTAAACAAGTTTTGCACAACATATATACAATTTTATTTGCTATTTAGAAAGCTAATGAATTGTAAAAAGAATTAAGTACTGGAAAACTTGTAACAGTTTAGGACAACTCTCTTTGTAAAATTAATGGTTCCTTTCTTAACCAACCTGCTGGTCTATATTAGTTAATGAAATGGGACTTGGTTTATACTCTAAATCTGAACACAAAATTGTAGTCGTCTTCTACGTATTAACTGATCTGAAAGTAACAGCAGAATCAGAATGAAAGCCATCTTAAAAGAAAGTCATCCCAAATGAACTGTTTTATTAGCCTTTGATTTATCTCTTTTACTTAGAAATAAAACGAATACTTATTTTAATAGACCCGATTGCTTCAGGCTATAAACTTGATTATTCAATTTCCACTTCAATTTTTATAGCCTGAGAGACATGCTTTTGAAAATATTCTTGGCTGTGCTCAGTGGCTCACGCCTGTAATCCCAGCACTCTGGGAGGCCAAGGCAGGCAGATCACGAGGTCAGGAGATCGAGACCATCCTGGCTAACACGATGAAACCCTGTCTCTACTAAAAAAATTTAAAAATTACCCAGGAGAGGTGGCGGGCGCCTGTGGTCCCAGCTACTAGGGAAGCTGAGGCAGGAGAAAGGCATGAACCCAGGAGGCGGAGCTTGCGGTGAGCCAAGATCGCGCCACTGCACTCCAGCCTGGGGGACAGAACGAGACTCTGTCTCAAAAAAAAAAAAAAAAAAGGTAAATATTCCTGGCCGAGTGTGGTGGCTCAGCACCTGTAATCCCAGCTACTCAGGAGGCTGAGGGATGAGAATCCCCTGAACCCAGGAAGTGGAGGTTGCAGTGAGCCGAGATCATGACACTGTACTCCAGCCTAGTCAATAGAGGGAGACTGTGGCTCAAAAAAAAAAAAAAAAAAATCATTCTTGAATGAAAACACAACACCTTTAATTCTATGCTATTGTCCTTTATATATTAACTTGTAGAAAAAGAAAAAATTTATACAATGAAATTTATTAGTCTACTTTTGATTAATATGTTTTCCTTTATATCATGCAGTTTACTTCTTAATCTCCATAATCAACTGCATTTTTTTTTTTTTTTTTTTTTTTGAGATGGAGTCTTGCTCTTGTTGCCCAGGCTTGAGTGCAATGGCATGATCTCAACTCATCGCAAGCTCTGCCTCCTGAGTTCAAGCTATTTTCCTGTCTCAGCCTCCCCAGTAGCTAGGATTATAGGCATGCGCCACCACACCTGGCTAATTTTGTATTTTTAGTAGAGACGGGGTTTCTCCATGTTGGTCAGGCTGGTCTCGAACTCCTGACCTCAGGTGATCCACCTGCCTCGGCTTCCCAAAGTGCCGGGATTACAGATATGAGCCACCGCGCCCAGCCATATTTCTTTACGGATGTTAAATTTGAGGCAATTGTCTTTTAAGATACCCTTTTGTCAGTTTCACTTACTGATGGCAACTTTCTACTTTAAGTAACATGATTCATCTCTGCTGTCAGGGGTCGGGGTTGCTGAGCCAGGAAGGTGTGTGTGTGTGTCTGTGTTTGTTTTGTTTACTGACTGCATCTGTCCTGCTGGCTGGGAGAACACACACCGACATCTGTCCTGGCAGTGAAGGAGGGAGCAGCCCTCTGGGCACAGAGAGAAACCATCACTGCACCCAGACTGCACCCACTCTAGTAACGAGCAAGTCTGAGAGCTTGCACACTAGTGAGATGATCAGTTCCTCACTCCGCTCACACTAAGGACAAGGCAGTGACTATCAGCTGGGGCAGAGAGTACACAGCTCAACAGCAGGTTTTTAAAAAGAGAGCAGAGTCTTCTTCCTTCCATGTTAAAAACAATCATAACATGGTTCAGCTGACCACCAAGGACTGGGTTATATCCCGCTATTCTCTGAAACTCAATACTGTCTGAACTTTTTGGAATCTCATAGCCTTTTCCATCTAAATGTGTACTGTTACTCTCCTGGCTAAAAGTTGCAAGGGAGCAGTCTCTTTCTTTCATTTGTGTTTCCAATTCTTTCTGGTTTCCTATACTATGACACTTTTGAACAGAATTTAAAAATCTTCCAGTCAGGCTGCACTCTCTGTTAACATTGGTTTTTAGTGTACTAAAATTCATAGCATTTCCTGTTTGAAAAATAAGAAGTCACAATTTATTAATCATCATCTGTTTGAAAGCCATGCTAGTTTTAATAGTTACTGTACTTCTCAACATATTTTAAATGCCCATCCATGTGTCTTCTCTAACATTCCCAGGTTTGTGCTATTATACAAAGCTGTAAAAGAAAGGACCAGATCAATGTATAAATGGCTGAATAAACAATAAAGGTCCCAGCAGTTGTTTAGGACAAAACAGACCTGGCTGAGTCTCAAGAACCAAAGCAGGAATCATAAACATGCCACAGGGGGATTTGCTCCAAATGATATTTAAATATTTAAAAATATTTAATTTATATATGATCAAAAAGAAAAGAATTAACTATTTTTTTTTTAGACCAGAGTCACTCTGTCGCCCAGGCTGGAGTGCAGTGATGCAATTATGGCTCACTACAGCCTTGAACTCCCAGGCTCAAGAGATCCTCCCACCTCAGCCTCCTGAATAGCTGGGACTGTCCGAATGCACACCTGGAAAGAAGGTGAAAACTTATTTATATTTCAGTGTAATTCTTTGTGAAGAAGAAAACATAATAAAGGCATTAGGAATGTAATGCCTAAATAGTAAAGTATGTTTTTATGGAAAATCACCGGCAGCCGGAAAGAAATGTCTGCAGAATATTTAGGTCCTCTTTGCAAGAGTAGCGGGGAGCACTGCACACATATGAGCTCAACTCACAGGCAAGGCAGGACCCGAGCCACAGCCTTAAATGTATTCATTTGCTAAAAGAAAATGAACAGTTCTTTCTCTTCTTCCCATATACTTAAATCTAGTTTTATCATTACATAATTTCTGGCTGGGTATGGTGACTCCTGCCTGTAATCCCAGCACTTTGGGAGGCTGAGGTGGGTAGATCTCAAGGCCAGGAGTTGGAGACCAGCCTGACCAACATGGTGAAACCCCCTCTCTACTAAAAATACAAAAATTTAGCCAGGCTTGGTGGCAGGTGCCTATAATCCCAGCTACTCCGGAGGCTGAAGCAGGAGAATTGCTTGAACTAGAGAGGCAAAGGTTACAGTGAGCAAAGATCATGCCATTGCACTCTAGCCTGAGTGACAGAGCGCGATTCCAACTCAAAATAATAATAATACTAATAATAATTTCCATATTTGAGCCCAGATTAATAAATCATTTGTGAAGTTGATGTCTGCTTTGATTTCAGCTTTCTTGAATTGTTAGAAAAATGCTAAGTTTCTTACATTATGCCTGATGGCCAAGTGAGGGAATCAGTGTGGAAGCATTTTTCGTGAAAGGTCCTGGTGGTCTCACAGGTAACATTGAGGATGACATGTGTGCTCAGGCGAGAGCAGTTTCTACCTTGTCTCTCACTGGGAAATTATGAATATGACAAGGAGCTGCTTTCAGCGTAGCCAATGCTTCCTGCATTTGCAATATAGGGCCTCTGATCCATGTCATGGGGGAAATACTCTTTCTTTTTCTTTCCTAAAATGGCCTCAACATAAGGGATTTGACAGCATTGAATCATTGAGTTCTGTCTCTGATGAAAGAGAATTCTGTCTCCTTGTATTCTGGTTAACCTATTAAGTGTTCCTATAAGAAGCAAATGTTGAAATGGTAAAATGGTGAGCGGTTTTTTTTCCCCACCCCCAGAGGGACAGGGTCTTGCTCTGTTGCCCAAGCTGGAGTGTGGTGGCATGATCATAGCTCACTGCAGCCTCAGCCTCCTGAGTAGGTGGGACTACAGGCATGTGCCTCCACACCCAGCTAATTTTTCAAAACTTTTTGTAGAGATGAGGTCTCACTATGTTGCTTAGGCTGGTCTCAAAATCCTGGCCTCAAGCAGTCCTTTCACATTGGCCTCTCAAAGTGCTGGGATTATAGGCATGAGCCACTATGCCAGGCCAGTAAGCAATTTTGATAATAGGAGAAGGGGAATCAAAGAAAATTCAAGAAAAATGATAAAAATAAGCCATATAACATTAGTGCTATCACAAAGGTTAAAGAAACTAATTTCAAACAATAGATGATTTAGACAGGGGGAAACTGTTACATAAAGAATTTCTCTAATACCTCAAATTCCAGCCCACCCCACTGTCTATCCCTTTTTCCTCTATGCTTATTCATGTTTTAAGTATCTATAATTGGTATAATCCACAAAGACACTTATTTTAAACCTCAAAGCTTTTTTTTGAGACAGAGTCTCACTCTATTGTCCAGGCTGGATTGCAGTGGTGCGATCTCGGCTCACTGCAAGCTCTGCCTCCCAGGTTCATGCCATTCTCTTGCCTCAGCCTCCTGAGTAGCAGGTACTACAGGCATCTGCCATCACACCCGGCTAATTTTTTTTTCCTTTTTTTTGGTATTTTTAGTAGAGACAGGGTTTCACCGTGTTAGCTAGTATGGTCTCGATCTCCTGATGTCATGATCTACCCACCTTGGCCTCCCAAAGTGCTGGGATTACAGGCGTGAGCCACCATGCCCTACCAAAGCTTTTCTTATATCAACAGGAACTTTGTAATGCAACCAGAAAAATGTATGCTATATACAGATTCAACATGTAACAGTTATTCTTCAAAACCAAGTGACAATGCATAATTTCAATACTCTGGAGCTTTTAATTTAATTTTTATTTTTAATTAATTTTTTTTTTTTTTTTGAGATGAGTTTTGCTCTTGTTACCCAGGGCTGGAGTGCAATGGCGCAGTCTCGGCTCACTGCAGCCTCCGCCTCCCAGGTTCAAGTGATTCTCCTGCCTCAGCCTCCCAAGTAGCCAGGATTACAGTTGCCGGTCACCACGCCCAGCTAATTTTTGTATTTTTAGTAGCGACAGGGCCTTGTTAGCGAGGCTTGTCTTGAATTCCTTACCTCAAGTGATTTGCTTGCCTCGGCCTCCCAAAGTGCTGGGATTATTGGCATGAGCCACTGCACCCGGCCTCCGTGCATACAGAAATATGTATTCCTATTTAAGCCAAATCTTGATTTTTCCTTCAGGTAAATTTGCTGTAGCATTTGCTCTTTTGTCCCTACTGGGAATGGGTTCCCGCTGGCACGTCTCCAGTAGTCACTATGACATATCAGACATTTCCCTGCCAGATAAAGAAAAACCAGTGAGAAGAGCTTGGTATTTTAGATGGTCAAATATCAGTGATAACTTGACTATCTCATTGCTAAATATTGTTAAACAAAACAAAACACCTTGACTATAGGTTATGTCATAGCAAGATCTGTGGAGGAACAGTGCTGAATGTTATCTCTTCTCTTTAGGATTTATTATACATTTTTGCTCTAAGTCTTACATTCTTGGAGTAACAATTTTAATTAGCCAAAGCAGAATTTTATAGCAATTATCATTGGCATATCCCCAGTCGTCACTATGATAAACCAGACAAATTTGGCTACCAAGTAAAGTAAAACCAGTGAAGTACTAAACTGTGAATACAGGTTCTAAAGCACATTTTGTTGTAATTTATTTAATAAAATTTGAATCTATTAAGCATTTACTTGGATGCACCAATATTTACTTTTCCCGGAATAATGATCAATTATGGCTATTCTAGGACCAAATTTTAAATCCAATTCTAATTATTTCAGAAGTCAAGACTAAATAGGTTATAATAATACCTTTTTCAAGTTCCCCGATTTTCAACTGTGTGTGTTGGTGCATACCTATGCAGGAGGCTGAGGCAAGAGAATTCCTTGAGCCCAGGAGTTGGAGGTGGCAGTGAGCTGTGTCTGCACCACTGTACTCCAGGCTGGGTGACAGAGTGAGAACCCAACTCTTAAAAAACACTAACAATCAGCTGGGCGAGGTGGCTCACGCCTGTAATCCCAACACTTTGGGAGGCCAATGCAGGTAGATCACAAGGTCAGGAGATTGAGACCATCCTGGCTAGCACCGTGAAACCCTGTCTCTACTAAAGATATAAAAAATTAGCCAGGCGTGGTGGCGGGTGCCTATAGCCCCAGCTACTAGGGAGGCTGAGGCAGGAGAATGGCGTGAACCTGGGAGGCAGAGCTGGAAGTGAGCCAAGATCGCAGCATTTAACTTCTGTTTTTAAAAAAATGTTGGCCTGGTGCGGTGGCTCATGCCTGTAATCCCAGCACTTTGGGAGGCGCAGGTGGGCAGATCACAAGGGCAGGAGATTGAGACCATCCTGGCTAACATGATGAAACTCTGTCTCTACTAAAAATACAAAAAATTAGCCAGGCGTGGTGGCGGGCTCCTGTAGTCCCAGCTACTCTGGAGGCTGATGCTGGAGAATCACTTGAACCCGGGAGGCAGAGGTTGCAGTGAGCCAAGATCGTGTCCAGCCTGGGCGACAGAGTGAGACTCCGTCTCAAAAAAAAAAAAAAAAAAAAAGTTAAAGTTGCTTTAGTCACAATTGTCAAAAGGTGGAAACAACTCAGCAGATGACTGGATTTAAAAACTGTAGTGTATATATACAATAAAATATAATTTAGACATAAAAAGGAGTGAAGTTCTGATTCCTCTTACAACACACATGAACCCTGAAAACATGTTTTTATGTGTTTTATGATTCATTTTATGACTTCTTTTAATATGACTTATTTTAATGCATTTTAATGTATTACTGACATTTGTCATAATTTGTTTTTCTTTGCACAACCAGGATTTTTTTCCTAATGTTTCTGCCATAATCAAGGAACATAGAAAAGAGAAGTAAGTGGTTTACTACAAGATCTAAACCCTTTACCCATACAATGATCTTCACAGATAGACTCTCTACCTTACAGTCTCTTGATGCCTATGCCAGATCCTATTAGAGAGTGTGGAGGTGCTTCCAGAAGTTTCTCCTCTCGTGTGCCACGAGGCAAGGTTGAAGGCTGGTTTTGCTCTCCAATGTCTACGCCTGAAAAAGCCCTGGTGGGGCACAGGCTGGGTAACTCCCACTCCACTTCTCTGTTTCATGCAGGGATGACACGAGCGACTTCCCAGCTACTGATGAATGAAGAGCAGCTGCGGGTATCTATGCACATTGATACCAGCTTTTATGTGGGTTAAGTGCTACTTTGTTTAGGAGGAGGAAATAATTTCCATAGATAAGATAATAGCTCTTACTTCAAAGTAAATTGATTAAAAATTTACTCATATAGAGAAGGAAAGGCCTCCAGAGAACAAGAAGCACAGTTTCACATCAAATACATAAAAATGATCAAAATCTTATGGAAGAAAGGTATCTTAATTTTAATCACCAAAATTTAACTTTTTTGATAAATATTTAGGGCTGTAATGAAAAATAAACGAATGCTAATAAAATGACAGTTGCAGGAAATGCTGTTGAGTTTCTTGTTTGTGGTTTGAACACTGAAAGTCCCCACCTTGTTATGGTCATAATATTTGGCCTCACTCTTGTTGTTACGCTGAGGACACTCACCATTTAAGGTGAGAACAACTGGAAGGTATTCCTCGCGTAAGGAACTCTTGTAGAGCTGTAAGCCGGGGGACGGTGGTTTGGAAGCTCAGTGTGGCCGCCTCTCTGGTCAGCATGACTTCTTCAGGAAATAAAGCTGCAGGGAAGCTGGAGTTCTTACTGAAGGTGTAAGTGTACTGTTCTTGAAGATTGTAGATTACCACGGTGCCCATTCAACATGCCAGAATCTCTGGAATGACACAGTTTTGCTATGTTAGGAATATCTATGTGCAAGACTCTTGCTTTATGTATATTTTTAAAGTGTCTTTAATCCTTAAATATCTCAAAGGAAAATAATCATGGCATTTTTGATGTTTTTTGAAACTTTTTGAATTTTAAACATTTTTAGAGAGGAATATAAAATATAGATAACTAAACTCCCTCATATTCCCAGGACCCAGAATTAACAACTAACATCCTATTATTGCCCCCAAAATGCTTCATCTTCGATTTGGATAAAGGTGAATCTCCAGTAGAACTGTGTAATTTCTACGTTAATACTTTCCTCAAGGTGTTGCACTGATGATCCTCTGAGAAATGCAGAAAGGACTGCCACCAGATCCAACAGAAGCAGCCACAGGCGTCTCAAGAATGGAATCCTATCTCCTCCTAAAGTAAATGGATTTGGGACAGAAACAATTCTATTTTAAATAATCAGGCAGAATTACCTTATACTTTCCTTAGAGTGCCAAATACCAGAATGATCTCTGTAGTCTGTGATCTCCCACAGCTTCTCTGGGACCTGCTCCATGGGCACACCCGCCTTGTGTGTAGACAGCCCATCATATGTGGCTGCTGCTGCCGTGTCCTGCACACCCTGGCTCCACTCCTGGCATGGCTGTGGCTCTTTCTTCCAGTGTCTGGGGAGTGATGACAGAGAAGCCCTGGATAGAGCATATTCATGAGAGACGAGATCAAAGCTAGAATACATGTGTTTCATTTTGCCTGTTTTGGGGGAGCTGAGGTCATGGAGGTTTCCCTGTGAACATGCAGAGTTGCCAGAGGTGCTAATGAGCCAACAGGCCTGATGGCTGTGTCCTCACGTTTTCTCATTTGCTGACCAATTTTAGCGATCTTAGCTTTTGGTAAAATAGGTGTAGATAAAACCCTTGCTAACAAGTGATATATTATTTCAGATGATTCCATTAGTCTTTACAGCTGTAGTCTTATTTAAACACTGTATCAGAGACATAACCCAAAGGTAATATAATTTTTATCACTTTTTTCCCAATTACAAGATACATTGCTTTTTCAAGTTAATTATTCCTAATGAAATATAGATTTCCAGGGCAGCCAATGTTGTTTTTAACCCATGCAGCTAAATTTCCCATAAAACATGGACATATATTATTAGTGGGCCAAGACAGTTCCTCTTGCCACTACTTACTGTCCCTTTGGCAGAGCAGAGGCCCCAGCATGTAAGCCACTTCAAAGCATGGCTGGTGTGTGTCCGTCCTCACAACCCGAGTGACCGGCAAGAGCTCCTTATGGGAAAGAACTTCTGTGTCACTGGCCTTAGGAAGCAAATACAACTACCTTAATGTTATTCTGAATAACATACGGTAAATAATAGCCTTTCATTGCAGTTCAAGAGGTATTAAGTTACATTTGTAAATACATAATGTAAATCAAAAATATAATTCTAAGCCCACCGGCCATCTGAATGGACCCCTCCTCTGGGCAAGGGCATTCCACGGCTAACCTGAGGGACTGGTTCAGGCCATGATGTGGGGGCAGGAGGTGCCTCATTACACCCTCCTCCCTTTCGGAATTACCGATGGAACAAACTGAGTCTGCTGAGAAACATTTGCAATCTCTTCTCTCTGAAGCCTGCTACCTGGAGGCTTCATCTGCATGATAAACTTTGGTCTCCACAACCCCTTTTCATCATAACCCAGACATTCCTTTCTACCGATTCCAAGTCGTCCAGTTAATAACTTAACTCTTTCAACCAATTGGCAATCAGAAAATTGTTCCATCTACCCATAATCTGGAAGCCTCCCTTCCCCGCTTCTTGCTGCCTTTCCAGACTGAACCAATGTGCATCTCACATGTATGTAACCAAGTCTCATGTCTCCCTAAAATGTATAAAATAGACTGTGTCCCAACAACCTTGGGCACATGCTCTCAGGATTTCCTGAGGGTTGTGTCACGGACCATTGGTCACTCATATTTGACTCAGAATAAATCTCCTCAGATATTTTACAGAATTTGACTTTTTTTTCCATCCATAATAGCAGGGAAATCAAGCTGCTCATGTGAACACTTACAAACACAGTAATGTATTTAATGAGGTCATCTGAGGACCAAAGTTCACTGTTCATGAACCTGACCACAGCAAAGGAAGTGGTCATGGGTGCAGGCATGAGATTACATTCTCCATGCAATTAAGCAGGTCACTGTTCTTTCCAGTGTAGCCACTGCGTAAAACTTAAATGCAGTTACCATGCAAGGAATAGCAATCTGCCTTCACCATAAAAACACCTGACTGAGAAGATTTAGGATTTCAGTGATCAGAACTTTATTGCTAAAGTCTTAAGAGATTCCTATCATGATTATTAGGCATTTATGATGTTATGAATTTAAAAACAAAATTACTGATTCAAGAGCGAGATGAAGGTATAATACAACGCACTCAAAGTTATTGTGTAGGATAATGCATGGGAAAGTGCTTGGCCAATGACTGTCACCACCTGTGCATCGACACTTACTGCACATCTTGTATTTGCCAGGCCTGTGTGTTGGGCATGTGGACATAAGTATCATTCGTGCCCCCAGGAAATCTGCTGGATATTACAAATAATAATAATGACAACAATAATATCATCATGTAAGTAAATACTTGGGGAAACACTAGTATCTGTGGTTCCAACACATAAAGGACTAGCATAGGAGCCAGAGACCTGGCAGGTGAGCTGGCTGGACCAACAACCTCCCCTCTGGACACAGTAAGGCAATTTTTCTACAGTTCTTAATAAGATGTTCATATTTTTTGTTGTAATACTTCAATTACATGTGTATTTCTGATTTATGGATGACTAATCACTCATCTAGTTTACCTTTCTGATGCCCTTTATCTGTGTAGAACTTAGTAAGTTTTAATTCCTAACAATCACAAAGCCACCACTCACTCCAAGATATACAGGTTGAAGCATCTGAAACTATCATTTTTGCAGGTCAACAAGTCAGCAATTTAATGTGACCCAAACTAATAGCTTTGTACCAAAAAATATGAATGACTTAGTAGCCATTCCAATTCTATTTAGGTATCAGAACACTCATTTGAGATAGAAAAGTTAGCATTGTTAAGTTTTTATCCTGTCTAAAAATTTGAATAAAGTGACCAGCAGTACATTTGGCAAGACAGGAAGAAATATACAATGAGTATCCTAAAAGTTAATAAATTGTTTTATTGAATCAGGTTGCTACCAAAATCAGACCAAATAAAATGTCATGGCTTTATTTAGGTAAGCCCCTGTGATTCCCCCTAAGGAAAGCCCGTAGATTATTGCCAACATAGTACTATCCAGCTGTGTTGTGGAACCAGTGGCCAACAAGGTAGAAGGAACCACCAGATTATAGGGGGAGTGAACCTGGACATTTGTTTTATTATAAATGTGAGGATAATACACCGAATTAATCTCTAGTGTTAAGTATCAACCTATCTGTAACATCATATATTACATATGTGATGTTATATATATGTGTGTATATATATATATATATATATACACACACACACATATCAGTGTTTTAATTCATATAATTGCTGTTTTGAAAAAACATCCTTGAGTAAAAATGTAAGTGTATTAGTTATTCCTTGTGGATCTTTATATCTTAAGGAAACTACATTTTTTAATGTAGGAAAAACTAAACGTTAATTCTGTTTTTAACATTGTCAATGCATACAGAGTCCTGAAAATACCTAAGTAAAATAATGATGCATGTTGTATTTATTAAGGCAGACGTTATAATAATAGAGTGTTCTTCATTTTATTGTTTGCAATGCACCTTGCTGAATGTGTAGGCATTTATTTTTATTTTTATTTTCTTTTTGAGAAGGAGTATTGATCTGTTGTCCAGGCTAGAGTGGAGTGGTGTGATCTCGGCTCACTGTAACCTCGGCCTCCCGAGTTCAAGCAATTCTCCTGCCTCAGCCTCCTGAGTAGCTGGGACCACAGGCGCATGCCACCATGCCCACCTAATGTTTTGTATTTTTAGTAGAGACAGGGTTTCGCTGCATTAGCCAGGCTTGTCTCAATCTCCTGACTTCGTGATCCGCCCACCTTGGCCTCCCAAAGTGCTAGGATTACAGGTGTGAGATGTGTAAGCATTTCTAACAATTCTTATTTAAAAATTTATTATTAGCATAGGTCATCCCCAACTTTGCCCATGCTTTATGCAGGGTATTACTAATTGTATGGTCACCAGACTTGTTCAAAGCTGCCTACTTTATAGTTATATCTCAGTTTTTTCTTCTCTGTTTTCCAAAATTTGTAAACATAGTATCTATAGGCGTGGTAATTTTTTCCCAGCAGTTTTAAACATTAAGAGTTTTCAAATCCATCTTTTACAGTTCCTAATGCTCAAGAAATTACTATTACTGTTGTGTTCCAGTGGGTTTTTTTTTTTAGGTAAAACAGAGCTTTGACTACTTTGGGTTGTTGGGAAAGCTGGGGGGAAAATTACTGGGTCAAGCTTCGTGTTTAATAATTGGGGAAAAGGGACTGGAAACAACTTCATCCTCATCATCCAGAATTATGAACATTGGCAGCTTCTAGGCTTTGAGCATCTTTGTTCCATGTGCTCGGCCCTTTGGCAAACCCAAGCAGCAGCAATGAGGACGCAGCATGATACATCTCCACGTCTGTAGGACTGATCTCCCCACCCTGTTTCCATCTTCAGAATTCTCCTAGCTACATGTGCTTCATTGTCTGTCTATACAAATTTAAATAAAAAATAAATACATAAACAAATGTTCTGCATAATCTTGGAATTAGATTAAAAATCAATGAAAGCATTTTTTGGAGAGATACTTAGTTTGCCTATGCATGGCAGTGGTATCCTATCTCCATGCATTTAGGTCTTAAATTCTAATAAAGTTTTATAATGCCTTTTCTACAGAAGTCATGCATGTTTTTGTTATATATATATATATATATATTGCACTATACCCTTTATTGCCTTTGCAGTGGTTTTTATAGCATTTTCTTATGGTAACACGTTCTTCACAGGAATCCAGTTATTCTAAGATTCAGCAGCCTTACTAAATTCCCGTTAATTTCAATAATTTCTGTATATTCTCTTGGGCTTTCTTTGTAGACAACCATATTGTTTTCTGTTTATGAATACAGCAATTTATATTTCCTTGTTTTCAATCTTTTGTGTTTTTGAATTGCCTCACATACATTTTTATCTCTTTGTTATTCATTTCTATTCTAATTGGACTGTAATCATAGAAACTGTCCTTATGATAACTAGTATAAAACTTTCTGACTTTTGCTTTATGGAATATTGGGTAATGAGTTTTGTTGTGTTTTGCTTTGTTTTGTTTTGTTTTTTGAGACAGAGTCTCACTCTGTCACCCAGGCTGGAGTGCAGTGGCATGATCCTGGCTCACTGCAACCTCTGCCCTGCGAGTTCAAGCGATTATCTTGCCTCAGCCTCCTGAGTAGCTGGAATTACAGGTGCCTGCCACCGCACCCAGCTAATTTTTTGTATTTTTAGTAGAGATGGGGTTTTACCATCTTGGCCAGGGTGGTCTTGAACTCCTGACCTCGTGATCCACCCACCTTGGCCTCCCAAAGTGCATGGATTATAGGCGTGAGCCACCAGCGTGAAGTAGGGATTTTTAACCAGCTCAGTGCCCAGAACAGAGTAGAAGGTAAAGAATATTTGGGTTTGTTTGTGTTTTGAGATAGGGTATCACTCTGTCACCAAGGCTGGAGTGCATTAGTGCAATCATGGCTCACTGCAGCCTCAACTTCTTGGGCTCAAGTGATCCTCCCACTTCAGCCTCTCGAGTAGCTGGGACCACTGGCATGCACCACTATGCTTGGCTGATTTTTTTTTTTGTAGAGATGGGGTTTCACCATGTTTCCCAGGCCGGTCTCAAACTCCTGGCCTCAAGTGACCCACCTGCCCCAGACTCCCAAAGTGCTGAGATTACAGACATTGGCCACCACTCCCAGCCAAGAATATTTGTTGAGAAATTGAGTAAATACAGGATTCAGGGTTGGCATTGACATCTCCTGCAGGTTACCAAAGAAGGAACTGAGGCTCAGGGAGATCACTTGCCTTTGGTGACACAGCAGAGAGAATTGGACAAAGAACCAAAGATGTCTAGACTTCCAAACAGGGATCGTTTCATCACTGTAACTCCACTGGCTGGAATTTTTCCTTTACATTTAATTAAATGCAGTATGCTTTAGGGAGAAATGAATGCTAGCCTCTAACTGAGAACATTGATTTTCCCAATGAGTTCATGACTCTGCTGCTTCAGGATGCTAAGAAATAGCATGGTTAATGCACTTTTGGTTTCTTATTAAACTACGAGTCCATTTCTATTTATTTTAGAATTCTTTCCTCATCTGTTGTATGTGGTGGTCACCAGGGATAGGAGCCCCATCGCCCACTCAGGAAGTGATGGACTGACTCCCTGTGAATGGATGAAGAAACACTGTTTTCATAAGCATAGTCATGTAGATCAAAGATTGGGTCCTCTATACATGTTCCCAATTAACTGTGGCCATCCCATTCCATGTCCCTTCTATTCTCCGGTATACTTTCTAATCCTTTCACAGCCCATAAACAAAAGGAAAGCCCAGGCAAAACAAAAGGAGAAAACAGCCAAAGGAAGATGAAAACATCCTAGTTATTAATGAGAGACTCCAGATATCCCACTATCTCAAGGTGACTCCAATTCACAATGGCTGACTGGCCCTGGCTTCTCACCCCAGGGGGGTACTCTCATCTGCACCCAGTACCACTTCCCATAAGGACCCCAGAGCTCAGTCTCTGGCACCAGACTCTGTGCTTTGATACACACTGCTGGCCATCTTCACAATACCTCCACCTGAATGTCTTATAGTCATCTTCAATTCAGCATGTATTATTAGTCCAACTGTGTAATTAAGATCTATGCGTTTCATTGTATGTAAATCTTACTTTAAGAAAAAGTAAAAATTTTAAAAAGAAGCAAGTTTAAAGTGACATTCATCTTTCCCTCTATCAAAACTCCTCCTCCTAAGGTCTTGAGCTCACCTCAGAGTGTCCCTCAGCTCCCTAAGCCTCTGCACCCAATCAATCAGCAAGACCTATTGATTCCCCCCATTCCATTTCTCTCGAAACTTTCCTTTTCTCTACATTTTCTCATCAATTCCCATCATCACATTTTACTCAAATGATACAACCTACTATGGGCCAGGCACTGTGCAAGGCCGAAAGTCTACATTAGGAACAACACATAGATAGTGTCACACTGGAGTTTGCATTTAGAATCCCAGGTGGAAACTACACCACAGGTGCACTGGGAATACAGAAGAAATGATTCCCTCTACACAGGGGTAGGGGGCTTGGTGGGCTGCACAGATGGCAGAGGTCAGGGATGGGTCTGGAAAGTTCCTAGAGAGGTTGATCTGTGTTGAAAGATGAATAGGCATTTGCCAAGTGGACAAAAGAAGAACTGCATTCCAGCCAATGAGAAGAGCTCAGACAGGAGCAGCTGGAGGGAGAATATAAGTCATTCTGGTTTGAGCCTCGGGGGTGAAGGTTGGTTGGTTGAGGATTTGTTCTAAAGGAGGTAGAAGTGGAGAAGCAGGTGGGAACCAGATCATGGAAGGTTTTGTCAATCACATTCAGGAGTGTGAATCTTAAACTGTCATTAGAAGGAATGTCAGCAAGGTTTTAAGCAAGGAACTAGTCAACCTCACTCTTTAGGAAGATTGCTTTAGATATCATGATCTCTTATGTGAACAGCTACAAGTATTTTTCTTAACTCTCATCTCCCCTCCCTCCATACACCATTTCCAAAGTGAAAAACAAGATGATTTGTCTTCCCTAATTAAAATGTAAAACAAAATAAAAACCCTAACATAACTCCCCATAGCAGATATTCCAAACCTAAGATGAGTTTTATGCTCATCTGTCATAAATAAATGAATAAATTATAAACAATGGAAGCTTAGGGAAAATTATCAGCATTCTAGTTAATAGAGGGTCTAGAATCAGGAAAATAAACCTAAATACAGTACAAGTGACTAAAATATATTTAAAAAAACATTAAAATACGGAAGACAAAGAATGTTGCTCCGTAAGCTTGTAACGCAGCAATAATCAATTTATATAAATTATTCCCAATATTAATGAACATGGAGAAATCAGTGAATAACACACTGAAAAATGAATGCCTAGGAGATGAAGTAAAACTTCGGTCTTTTTGGAATATTTAACAAATTCCTACTTTAATGATTGAAAAATATGAAGGCAATTCCAAATATGACAAACTAAAAAAGACGACTCCCTGTGAATGGATAAAGAAACACTGTTTTCCTAAGCGTGGTCAGATAGATCAAAGACATGTTCCCAATTAGCTGTGGCCATCCCATTCCGGGTCCCTTCTATTCTCCGGTATACTTTCTAATCCTTTCACAGCCCATAAACAAAAGGGAAGCCCAGCCAGAACAAAAGCAGAAAACAGCCAAAGGAACATTTTTTTAAATCACAAAATGATACATGTTAACTCTAAGTTGGAAAACACGGATCACTAAGTGATTGTGGGAAGCAAACAACAAAATCATTAACACGGAAGTTATACCAAAACTGCGAAGGAGCCTTCCCACCTCTGCACAAAACAACAAAAGCACAAAAGTTGTTAGACGGAGACATTTCAAAGTAAATTATTTTATGACCTCAAGAAAAAGATCATATAAAAGCTATTTTATCAGTTCCAGGAAAGTTTCCAAAATGTTTAATCAAGTCAGCATAAAAATGATACCAAAATCTAGGAGAAAACGCGTAATAAAATAAAATGCTGCAAAACACGGTTCATCCTCAGTTATATCAGTAAAATATCCTCAATTAAAGACTTGTCAATAGAATGCAAAAACGGAGACAGAGTAAGAAAGGACGCGGAGCAGGAGCCCACGAGGTTCACGGTAAGATTAAGTGGCTGAGCAGCCGGAGAGAAAGCAGCCCGGGGGTTTCCGCTACGTGACGTGCGGTGGACCCTGCTTCGGGGACCCGCCAGGCTGCCCGCCCCTCAGCCCCTCAGCGCCTCAGCCCCTCAGCCCCTGAGCGTCTCAGCCGCCTCAGGCCCTCACAGCCGCCTCAGCCCCTCAGGCCCCTCAGTCTCTCAGCCCCTCAGCCCCTCCACAGCCGGCTCAGCCCCTCAGCCCCTCAGTCGCCTCAGCCCCTCAGCTGCCTCAGCCCTTCAGCCCGTCAGTCGCCTCCACCCCTCAGCCGCCCACGCCGAGGCTCTCTCACCCGCCCGGCTGCCTTAGGGGTCCTGCTGCCCAGCGGGCTCCAGCGCAGCCTCCTGCTGGTCATCCCACCTGCGGCGCCCGCCACTGGCTCCTGGCTGCCCGCTCCTACCCGCGCGCGGTGGGCAGGGCCAGTCCAGGGGAGCGGACCCCGAGAGGGGCGGCGGGATGGCAGGCAGTGTCCAAAAGCCTATGAAAGCCACACCTGGGCGGGAGCAGCTGACAGACCGGGAGGCCCCAGTCTGTTCCAGCCTCATGGCACCACGAGGTGTCCCGGGCGGGGGCGCCACTTGCTCGACGCTGTCGCGGGCTTCTGGGAGGCGGTGATCCGTGCCCAACGCCGCCAAAAGGGCAGCTTGTGCCCGAGAGTGGGGGAAATGCACCCTTCCGGGGATCCGAAAACTCCAGGTCCTCCTGCCGGGAGCGCACGGCCTCAGATGGGGACCAGGACGCGCCTGCCCTGAGGAAACGCCCCCTACACCTGAGCCCGAAATTGTCCCCAAGAAACCCCACACCCGCAAGGCTGACGTTTGGGCTCCAGGGTGCGGTGTCATATGAAATGGGCACCGCGTGCTTTCCATGCAAAAGACACGAAGTCTGGAGTTTATGAAATTATTGACGGAAAGCCGCACCAGTGCCAAGAGATCATGGCTAAGAGCTGGCAGAACTGATCAGATCAATGCTGAGTAAAAGGCCTGAAGAAGACCATCTGGAGGAGCATCCTGAGGGCCTTCCCCAAAGCACCAGATCACCTTCCTTTCCGAGGCCACAAAGGCCAGAACCTCCAGAAATAGCATGAAACGTGAGGACTTGGTGACACCCAAGCCTGCTGCCACCGTGGTTTCCGGCAAGGCAGAATCAAGGCATGAAGTAATCCACCCCAACCACGCTCCTCTGAGGCTGAACAAGACATGATAATGGTGGAAGGCAAGTGTTTGTTCCAGGAGAGGCCCAGGGTGGTTGGTCCCTTGAGGTCACCTGCCACTCTGAAGGCCCAGGGGACTTGTGCAATACCAAGAACGGGCCAGGGTCAGTAGGGTAAATATTGACATCTTCCCTGCAGAAGGAAGGGATGCAGCAAGCCAGGGTGGAGGTTGCAGTGGGCTGAGATCCCACCATTGCACTCCAGCCTGGGGACAAGAGCGAGACTCTGTCTCAGAAAAAAAAAAAAAGAAAGAAAGAAAGAAAAGAAAAAGAAAAAAGGAAGAAGCAAATTTATTGTCTTCAGTGGTTCAAAATAACAAAAGCTGATTGCCAAATACAGTATGTAAACTAACTCCTGCTTAAATTGTTTAAGGAAGAAATTATATAGGGCAAGCACAATAAATTAGTCTTGTGTGACATTTTTTGAGTACCTGAAAATTCTTCTAATTAAAAAAGGAAAAGGGGTTTTGACTCATCTTGGCCAGCATTTAAAACACAAGCATGGCAGACACGGTCCTGCAGCCTCTTCCCGATGAGGGTCTTCAGTGGCATTTACTGCAGTTGTCAGCTGATGCTGTGTCTCTTCTGGGCCTGGGTGACCTCAGGGACCTCACTGGCAGCTTCTCCTCTCCTCAGGCTTCCAGAAAAGTAACAGCCAACCAGGGAAATAGATTGATCGTTTTAAACAATCTTGACAAATTGTAGAAATTTTATTGGTACTGCTCACATCTCTAGGTTTTTGAGCATGTTTTTCCATGGAGATTAGATGATAAACATTGCATTTATGCTTCTACGTGTGTTCACAACCCAATTGGCCTCTTTGATACTTGAGTAGTAACACTATTCTGAGGAAGTGAAACTGTTGAAATATATTTATAAATACACATATTCTTATCTACAATTTATTAACATACATGTTCAACAATCTGAAATATTTAAATTTTGGCAAACTTCAATGCTGACCAGCATAACATTCAATGAAATAGCTTCTTTAATTTGTAATCACTTTCAATTTATGGCTCATTTATTAATTTTTATGTTTTCATGCTGTTTTAGTATGTGAACATATTGTATATTCCTTTTTCTTTTTTTTTTTTTTTTTGAGACATAGTTTTACTCTTGTTGCCCAGGCTGTAGTGCAATGGCGCGATCTCGGCTCACCACAACCTCTGCCTCCCAAGTTCAAGCAATTCTCCCACCTCAGCCTCCCAAGTAGTTGGGATTACAGGCATGCACCACCATGCCTGGCGAATTTTGTATTTTTAGTCGAGACGGGGTTTCTCCATGTTGGTCAGGCTGGTCTCAAACTCCCGACCTCAGGTGATCCACGCGCCTTGGCCTCCCAAAGTGCTGGGATTACAGGTGTTAGCCACTGCGCCCAGCCTCCTCTACCTCTTTATCCAGATGCACATAACTGTTATCCTCTGCCTGTCCACTAATGTATATTAGGATTGTTGGAGAAAATAACTTGTTTCTTTAGCTTCACAGATCCACAAATTGAAAGGGTGCCCCCAGGAGCTGCAGTAAATGATTTGTACCCATCTGTACCTGATTTAGAACATTTAGAAGGTAAGATTCTAAACTTCAAGTTTGTGATGTTTAGGGGCCATTTTGGACTTTGAGCTGATAAGATGATATGATTTAGATAATAATGCTTTGGATTTGAGCTGATGATGAGATGAAATCTTTGGGAGGGAGTAAATGTATTTTGCCTTTAGGGAGAATACGAACATTTGAAATTTAGAGGGAACCGTATGGTAGGTGATAGGAAGATTTCTTCTAAGATTTTCTTCTTAGAAACAATTACCATGTTTCTAATGGTAAACAATTACCATGCTGTAGGGAAGGCTGCATGCCATAGAATGGTGGGCCACCTGTAGGATTTGAGAACAACTCTCCATTGACAGGCAAAAAGAAACCAGAATCTTCAGTCTTATAACTACAGGAACTGAATTCTGACAAAAACCGCTGAGCTTGGAAAATGGCCTGAAATAAAATAACAGCCTTGTGTCCAACTTGGAAAGGAAAAAGTCAAATTCTGTTTGCAGATGATACAATCTTGGAGAAACCTAAAGACTCCACCAGAAAACTAACAGAATAGTTAAACAAATTTAGTTAAGTTGCAGGATACAAAATTAACATACAGAAATCAGTAATATTTCTCTATGCCAACAATGAACAATCTAAAAAAGAAATTAAGAGAGAAATCTTGTTAACAATAGATACAAATAAAACCAAACATTTAGGAATAAACTTAACCAAAGAAGTGAAAGATCTCTACAAAGAAAACTATAAAGCATTGATGCAGGAAATTGAAGAGAGCACACACAATTGACATATATTCCATGTTCATAGATCAGAAGAATCGATATTGCTAAAATGTCTATACTACCCAAAGCAATCTATAGATTCAATGCAATACCTGTCAAAATACCAAGGACATTCTTCACAGAAGTAGAAAAAATAATCCAAATTGAACCACAAAAGACCCAGAATAGCCAAAGTTACCCTAAGCAAAAAGAACAAAATTGGAGGCATCACATTACCTGACTTCAAATTATACCACAGAACCATAGTAAAAAACAACCATGGACCGGCATAAAAACAGACACATAGACCAGTGGAAAAGAATAGATAACCCAGAAATAAATCCCAATACCCCTGGGCCCTTTCCTGTCTCCCCCTGTGTTCAGGGGTGGCTGCTGCTCTGAGAACATTAGAACTGGGAAGAGAGATGGAGCCATGCGCATTGTTGGTGGGCATTACTCTAAACTTTTGTATCCAAGTGAATCCTCCTTATTCACTGTGCCATTGCCTAAGCATTGCCCTGTGACTGCTGCTAAAGAACTTCTCACCAGAGGCAGGCAGTGGCCATAGGCACTGCCCCTTGCATTAGGTCTTGTGTTTGATGTGCTCTTGTGAATTTACTTTGTTAGAACAAAATATTTCCATGGTGGGCTTGAGAATCTCTTCCTTTATCTCCCAATCTGCTATGAAATTCAGGAAAACATTTTTCCTATTTCCTAATAACCTCTTCTGTAGGTGTTGATTGTTTCAAAGTGTGTCTGATCACTGAGGGACTCCCTGGGTGACCCCAGACTCATTCACACCATGTATGAAAAATCGCCTGCATTTCTGAGATGCTGGCTGCCCGTTCAGTGCTTCACAGGAAGACACATGGGCTTTCCCTCTTCAGATGCCTGAAGGGAGTGCTTTGAGCTGAGTGGT
The DNA here is from genome assembly GCF_002776525.5 of Piliocolobus tephrosceles. NCBI lineage: Eukaryota > Metazoa > Chordata > Mammalia > Primates > Cercopithecidae > Piliocolobus > Piliocolobus tephrosceles. The sequence goes on from NC_045449.1 coordinate 15,791,782, forward strand.
TTGCTGGCCTCCCTCCAGCCCTAGGGCCCTCCATGGGCCTGGGTTCCCTGGAGGGTCACTGCAACCTCCTGAAGGTTTCCTCTTACACTGGCACCACTGCAACATATAGTTGCATACCTGAGTACTATTGTATTCTGGCTTGGTGTGTATGCTTTTCACTTTGTAAAATTGCTGTTCTTTTGACAATTCAAGTGACTGTTTTGTTTACTATATCCTTGAAAACAAAAATTGTAACAAAAACATTCCCATGACGGTGCTGTGGTTGGAGACTTTATTACCAACAGATTTACACCTTCATTTCCCACCTCCAATAACTTGAGTCTTTCCTATGTCATAATAAAGCTACAATTTCTTCTGAAAACTGGCAGGTTCTCACTTCCTAACACAGACAGCCGAGGAGAGGGTGGCAGGAGGGAGAAGAGCAGCCAGGGCACACCGGCCTGCATGGGGGCGTTCCTGGTACGAGTCAGTGGCCAGAGCTGCAGCCTGCCTTTGTGCCCAAAGTCTTGACTAGGGGTCAGGAAGGCCATGCACTCACATTTCATCTCTTTTTGTGACTGGTCTGCTGCTGGTTGACCCTTGTTCCTCCTTTTTTGGGCAGGAAGGTGACATCCAGGATTCAGGACAGCCTTCTGACTTGGGTGTGCATGAAACTCACCTGAGGCCCTTGACGTGCAGGAATCCTCGCCAGGGTTGGATTGCAAGCCCCCGGCTATGGTATAGCAATGTGCATTTTGTAGCAAGCTCCCTGCTTGATGGGAGTCACAAATGGAAAGAAATACTATAATCAGTGGAGAGAAGATGTGCACAGCTATACAAGTGTGTGGTTCTGTGACAGATTACAAGGTGGGGGTGGATCTGTAGGACGTCTTCTCCCAGTAGCCCTTGCCCTCAGTGGGTCAGGAGTCTCCTGCTTGGCCTCATCTTCGATTCTGAAGCCTCTGAGTTCTGAATAGTTCTGCCCCCTACTTTTTCAGTTGCCTCTGTGGCAAACCTGTTATTTGTCTTCTCTTTTGACAGAGCCTCGCTCTGTTGCTCAGGTTGGAGTACAGTGGTGCAATCTCGGCTCACTGCAAGCCCCGCCTCCTGGGTTCATGCCATTCTCCTGCCTCAGTCTCCTGAGTAGCTGGGACTACAGGCACCTGCCACCATGCCCAGCTAGTTTTTTGTATTTTTAGTAGAGATGGGGTTTCACCGTGTCAGCCAGGATTGTCTGGATCTCCTGACCTCGTGATCTGCCCACCTTGGCCTCCCAAAGTGCTGGGATCACAGGCATGAGCCACCACGCCCAGCCTATTTGACTTACTTTACATGGAAACATCAAGAACACCAGAGAATGCCCCAGGGTTCCAGGCTTAGTCCCGTCTCTTCATTTTAAATAGAACCATTGTTGTCTTCCCCTGGGGGAAGCTTCACTCTGCCTGGGTCCTCAGACCTTCCAACCAGCGAAGCTCCATTTCTTCAGGACAGGAATAGGAAAACTTTGTGACTGAGACATTCGGTGCAATACTGAACATCATCCACTTTCACACCTTCACTCTGAGAACTACACCTTCTGGGTGTCGGAGAGTCAGCACCGTATACTGGATTCCGGTAGAAAGCGTCACATTTATCTTGTAAAACAAACCATCACTTCAGCGTAACTGAGCGATCCTAAGCCCAGTTGCTTCCAGGTGGGGACTGATGTAGTGAGAACAGTTAGTTCCCTGGTCAGGGGCCACTGCTGCATGTCCCTCGCTGTGAATGAAGTGACCTGGTCAAAAGCAATGCCATGTGGGCTGCCATGATGGTGACAGGAAGGACAAGCAAGTCTATATCCAGGTAGGGGCTCCCTGCAGTGAAGGCCAATCTCAGCCCCCTCCACAGTGTGGGCAGCCTGCCCCACAGGCAGCCAGCCGGTCCTCCTGGGAAACAGCGCCAGCCCAGGGATCCACACCAAGTCCCTCATCAGCAGATGGGATGCTCGGCAGTGGTGTTGGCCTGGTCAGCCTTGGTCAGGGCACATGCAGCATGCTGAGCCTCTTGTGTCCCATGCCTGTCTGATGGCCACTTTGTCCCCGCCTAACATGGTGGCCAGGGAAAGAAGCTGACTCCATCTCCTGGCGTGCCGTTTTGCCCACCTTTGATCAAGAGCATCCTCTGCAGGGCTTCTCTTTGGTGGGAACAATGGAAATGTGGATGAAACCACCTTCACAGTCTGAGCCGCTGAGGCTCCTCCGCATTCTAGGAAGCCCGTCTGGAAGGAGCTTGGCAGCGGTGCCTGCTGTGGTTGTGGCAGCAGCTGAGCTGCAGGGCGAGGCTTCCAGGAGGGGGGTGGTGTGGCAGGCAGGGCCTCAAAGCCTCCAGGTGGCATGTTGGCACAGCAGACCTGGGCACTTGGGGCACTGTTGGGCCAGGCTCCAGAGTGCAGACTGCCTGCACTGCAGTGATGCAGTTGGGAAGAGGCAGCAGTGTTCACAGCTGTTGACCCGCCTGTGCCAGCTGCCCATATCATCACTGTACGGGCTCAGCATCTCTGGCCCAGCTTGCCCAGGTTGTCTGATGTGAACTCTCACAGCACCCAGGGCTCACTGTGCCCTAGTCCCCTGTGTGGGCCTGCGGTGCCCCTCTCCCCCTAGGACTCGGAATGAAGCCAGGTCCCTCTGGGCCGGGGACTTGGGCCCTGGGGGAGGGGCTGTGACCCACAGGTGGGGTCAGGGGCCCCAGGGCACACTGCTGGCTGGCTGGGGCTGTGGGAGCCCCATGCTCAGCCTTCCCTCCTGAGGCCGTGATGGGACCAAGTCCCCCACTGAGTATTTCCCAAGGCCCAGAAGACAAAAATATAAAATAAAAATAAAATAACAGTAAAAAACAAGGTCCAGCAGCCATCTGGGGCTGCGAGGCAGCTGGACAGGTGCTGCCTGGGCTCCTTCCGTGCCATGTTGTTCTTCTACCGATGTGAGTCTCAGGCAGGGGACACCTTGTTGCAGGGGTCTCTCTCGAAGTGCCTCCTCCCTGTCATAAACCCAGGCAGGGCCTGGTGTCGCGGTCCCAGTGGGCTCGCTGGGCGGGGTGCGTCTTGTTGTTCCAGGGCTGCTGTCCACAGAAGATGGAGAAGTGACAGAGTCCCAGGAACCGTGTTCAAAATGGCAGCACAGGAAACATGGACACCCGACATGCGGGTCTGTGTGGAGCTGTGGCATAGTGTTCCTGGACAAGTGTTTCCGTGTAATACAAAGCCTGACCTCACCGGGAGACAGGCTGCCATCATCTTGAACCTCTGGGCGCCCCAGAGAGCAGCCTGCTGCCCTGGGTTCTTGAGAAGCCCCTGGGCCCCCGACATGCAGGTCTGTGTGGAGCTGTGGCATAGAGTTCCTGGACAAATGTTTCCGTGTAATACGAAGACTGACCTCACCGGGGGACATCCTGCCCTCATCTCGAGCCTCTGGGCCCGTCGGACAGCAGTTTTCTGCCCTGGGTTCTGGGGAAGCCCCCTCAGAGTCCCAGGAACTGTGTTCAAAATGGCAGCACAGGAAACATGGACCCCCGACATGCAGGGTCTGTGTGGAGCTGTGGCGTAGCGTTCCTGGACAAGTGTTTCCGTGTAATACAAAGCCTGACTTCACCGGAGGACAGGCTGCCCTTATCTCGAGACTCCAGGCCCCTCAGACAGCAGTCTTCTGTTCTGGGTTCTTGAGAAGCCCCTTCGTGCTGATGGACCTCAGCCTGGGCCTTGGGGACAGCCCCATTAGGCCAGGCTGGCAGAGGACAAGGTTTTTGTCCCAGGGGGACTGATGGCATGAGCTCCTGGAGCTGAGCTGGTGGGGTGGGGACGGCCAGTCTGTCCCCCTCATGGAGGGGTCCAATGCCAGGGAACTCCCTCGAGGACCATTGCCCCAACTCGGCTGAAAAAAAAGAAGCAGACATGGTCAGCATCTTCTCCAAGCCCATCTGGTCTCTTGAGGGCTACGTCCCATAGGCCTGGGTCTCTGGAGTCCTCTGGGTCCCTGTGCAGCCCCCTGGCCTGACACTGAGGACGCCCCTGCAGGCTGCTGATCCCACGGCGAGGGCTGTGTGCAGTCTGGGGTCGGGGAGCTTTCGGGGAACCTGAGGTTGCTCCTGAAATGGCCCCCAGGGTTCAGGGTGGCTCAGGGCTTCCTGCCTCATGCCCTCACCTCAGGGCTGTTTGGCAGCCCCGATTCAGGACTCAGGTGGGAGGGACCTGCACTGTCACCCAGCCCCCTTGTCACCTCACATGGGGGCCTGTCTCCACAGCGGGTGAGAAGGGAATGGGCACAGGTTCCCCTCTGCCCTCCAGGCCGCCCACCCCATGCCAGGGCTGCAGCTATCCCACACCCGGCTGAACTCTTGGTTGTGGCTCTGGGTCAGGGCTTCCCCCGATGCTCTCTGCCCGAATGGTCCCTGGGTCAGGGACACTGATTCTCTTGTCCCCCTGGCTTGTTGTTTTGACACCCTTGGGGGTCACTAGGGAATGAGGGGTCTCTGCTGCTTGGAGGTGGGAGTGGGGGCTTCCAGAGCGGGGTCTGACTGCCCCAGCGTCCCTCAGGGCCCTTCAAGGAGGAGAGGACAATGTGGAAAGTGGGAGAGGGGTGTTATGAGGTCCTGCCCATGGCCCCTGCCTGTCCACACAGCATGTCCAGCACACACACACACGTGCTCAGCACATGCCCTGAAGACTGGCAGACCCATTTGACTTTCTTAGAATAGAGGAGGTAGAGGAGGAAGAAGAGGTACAGGAGGAAGGCCAGGTAGGAGGACTGGGGGAGCTAGGGCACTCCCCACCATTGACTGCCCCAGAGGGTTACTTGGGAGGTGACCTGGTGCTGGAGCCCACCTGGGGGTGGCAGGTCCCAGTGTTCCCTTGTGAGTTCCTGCATGGAGGTTTGAAGGATCCTGAGGACTGCGTTGTCCTCCAGGGCCCAGTTCTGGGAATCGCTCCTGAAACTCCCAGATGATGCTCCAAGAAAGCTTCGTGAGGTGCTCTAGGGACAGGGCAGGCATCAGGCCAGGAGGATGCCCTGGGAGGGGTCAGTGCCTGCACCCCATTTCCACCAGGCACCACCTCCCACTGGGTGGTACCTGGTCCTTTTTGACCACCCTGGGGTCCAGCTGTGCACAGGAGGCTTACAATTGGGGAAGGCCGGGCAGGGAAGTCCTGATTTTCCTCTGGGTCATGTGGGGGGTGGACTCAGTGTCATCATGCCTTGCCCAGCCCGCCAGGCCAGATACCCCTAGCCAGATGGAGCAGGCAGTATAAGGACACTTCCCCCAGGCCAGCCGGGGTCTGTCCCACGTGTTCCCCTGGGCACCCTCGGGCACACGGGACTTACTCCTGTGTATTTTGAATGATGCATGCGCCATGGTCGTCAGTACCCACTCGCCCTTCAAGATGAGCACATCCCACAGTCTCAGGGTGAGGCTGAAGGATTTCTGTGGGGACAGCAAGTGTGGGAGAACCTGGTCTTTCCAAGCTGAGGCCAGTGGCCTGAGCAGGGCCCACTGGGGTTTCAGTCCCCTGGAGTGCTGGGGACCCCTCTCCATGGGATGAGACCCCCAGTAGACTGAGTCAGACAAGGTCCTGTAGCTCCTCATGGGGGACTCAGCTCAACAGCGCTGTGGCTTCTGGAAGGAGGGGCTTCCTGAGGACCTGGGGCTTCCTTGGGCCCTCCCAAGTCAGGTCCTGTCCCAGTCTGCCCACGAGGCTGGGCCTGAGCCCTGGTCTCTGCCATGGGATGCCCCCTCTCTTGAGCAGAGCCTGGCTTGTGAGCCCTGCAGGGATCTGCTTGTGCCCTCTGTGGGCTGGGGGTGAGCCAAGTCCTCCTGGGGGAGCTGGACCCCTGAGCTGAGGGAACCAGGCACTGCAGGACAAGAGGGTCCCTGGGCTGGGGTCTCCCTGTGCCTCCTTACCCCATCAAGGAAACACCAGAGGAGCCTTGTCAGCATAGAACCCTCAATGCACAGCCCTTCCTTGCCTTGAAGGGAGGAACAGAGGTGCTCAGGGGCCCCTGGGCTGCCCTGAAATCCTCCCACTTCCAGGCCCCTCTGCAGACCCTTCCTCAAGGGGCACAACCCATGGTGGCTGCCAGGGATCCAACACCCGCCCCATGCACGGACACCCGGTAGACACACTTCTTTTAGCCCTGCTCAGCTGCAGCTCAGCCCTGGTCCACCAGTGCCTCTGCCTCTGCCAGGGCGGGAAAAGGAAACCCAATGCCGAACCCATGGTGAATCCCCATCCCAGGTCAGGTCGTGGCTGGGACTCAGCCTCTTGCCAGCCCCATGAGGAACTCAAGCCTCCCCTGGCCCATGGGACCCAGGGCCTCTGGGGAGGAGCCAAGGGTGTCAACCACTCACCAGGTGTCTCATGATCCTCCGGAAGGACTTGTGCAGCACCTGCTCCTGGTGTGATAGGAGCCTCTCAAGCCAGGCAATATTTGGCCTGTAGAATACTTAGAAGCCCCCAACCCATCACCCCATCAGACCTCACTCCCAAGATGTGGAGGCATCAGCTGGAAGAGCAGGGGAACCCCGGACCCCGAAGCCTCCCTCCCTCCCATCTAGTGACCCCAGCATGCATCCTCAGTCCTGGGGAGGAGGACCCTGGCTGGAGGTGCTGCCCAGCGGCATCCTGGGTCAAGGTGCCAGGAGGGCAGGCCTGCCTTTGACACCATGAGGTAGGGCCAAGGCAGGCAGGTGCTAGCGGGGAGAACGGGGTGGGAGCTGGGGGCTATGTGGCCATCTCCTGGACGTGGGATCAGGCTGGGGGACATGGGATGGACAGACATTGCCATCTTGGCTTCGTTGGCCCATCCATAGGAAGGGAAGGTGGCTGGGAGCACAGCCAGCTGGGAGGCAGGAGGACACTCAGAGAGGTGAGTGGCGCCTGCACAAAGTCAGGGCTGGCTTCGGGTGACAGAGGGCAGCCTGGGGGAGGTATCCGTGCCCTCTGATGTTAGGCGTGAAAGGCGTCTGACTTGAGGTTTGAGGGTCCCTGTCCAGACCGAGGCTGCTGTGGGACCTCAGCAGGAATGTCCTGGAGGCTCTAAACAAGCTGGGATACAAGGAAAGCGCCTTGACTGGAAGTCGGGATCACTGACCAGAGTGGCCGTCCCCTGGCACGGCTGTGTAAGGCCCCGGGGGCAGCTGACCACCTACCCTGCAGGGAGTGCCTCTCGCCGACCAGCAGCTGGGCCAGCACCCAGAAAGCATCTTCCTCCAGCAGATACAGGAGGAGGATGGTGGCGACGTGGCTCAGGTCCCTGTGGCAGCCCACCTCCTGCAAGAGCCAGAGTCACCGTGGAAGGATGTCACCTGGGAGGGCTGAGGCCCCCTGGGAGGACTCACATCACCAGAGATGGCAGAGGTCCTCGGGGACACCTGCCACAGGCCTCCAGGGATTTGGGGTGGGCATGAGGACTGAGCAGGTCACGTATGACTTAGCTGACAAGGATCCTGGGGGGACTCCTGCAGCGAGCGTCTAAGCTCACAGGGCCCTAAAGGGCACAGGCAGGGATTGTTCATGCTCCCTCCCTCGGGCCAGGCTGAGGAGGCCACTATGCCAGGCCTGGAGCAGCACCTGTGAACTGCACCCACCCCAAGTCAGGCAGCGGCGTGCTGACCACCACACAAAGGATCCTGCAACAGCTCAGGGGCTGCCTGCCGAACACAGCAGGGCGGCTGGGTCCAGACCCCGTGTGGGCAGCCCATGGAGTCAGCTCAGCAGCTCTCCCTGCCTGGAATGGCCTGGAAAGTGGGAGTGGCGCAGGAGCAGCCACCTGGGTGACACCTCCCTGTCTGCTGCACTCCTATGGCATTCAGGCAAAGGGAAAATTGGATCTCTGTCTGGTTTCTGGTGAAGAAAAGGCTTCCTCAGGATACAAACTCATTTCATGGTAAAACTCTGGTCCATCAGGCACCTCAGCAACTTGTCAAACCTGTCTCCTGTGAGGACCATCTGCATGCGACCCTGCCAAGCTCCTGGGCTTCAGGGCAATGCCAGGAGGGGAAGGTCATTTCTTCATCTGAGACGTGGTGGTTGGGTCCAGATGACACCAAGAGTCAGGACCTCAACCCTTTTCCGTCTCAGTTTGACCCCTTGCGTCGCCCCCTTGCTTGGGTGTCCACACCAGCAAGTGAGCTTGAGTTCTGCCTACTACGTGCTGGTGGGTCACGAACACTGAATTTTCAAGAAGTGCCGACACCCCGGAGAGACACCCATGCCTGTGAATATGGGCACAGGGCCCAGGAATATCGCTGCCCGGGAATACTCACAGGGTTATATGCAGAATAGGCCACAAAGATGGCACATAACTCCTGCTGCCTCGAAAAGAGGGAAAAGAGGGCTTTGTTTGTTTTGCACAGATGCTGTCAGTTTCATTTTCTCTACGTACCTGGACAACAAACACAGTTCTGGTTCAGATGATCCCCCAAATAAGCAATGAGCTCTTCAGGACACCTGAGTTTTTAGGAGTTTTTTCAGTAAAATCCACATTCCTTGCAATGCAAATATCACAGGTGTACAGTTGGATCAGTGATTATTTTCACTCTGGTTGATTTTTTCTTCCCCCTTTTCTCGGTTTGCAGACACGGAAGTCCAGTCTTTGGGATGTGCAGTTCTACGGTTCTGAACCAATGTGCAGAGCCTCCCGTCCACCACTGCAGCCCCTCCCAGAGCAGCTCCTTCATCCTCCAAGTCCCCAGTGTGTCCCCTTTACAGCTAACGTCTCCCGGCTCCCTCAGCCCCTGGCCATCCTGACCTGTTCTCTGTCTCTATGGTTTACTCTTTTTCAGAATGGCCGATGAATTGGAATCCTACGGTGGTAGCCTGTGGGGTCTGGCTTCGTTCCCTCAGCAACGCACATCTAAGATCCACCCATGTTCCTGCGGGCATCAGGGGTTTGTTCCTTTTCCTCACTGAGTCTTCTCTGTCTGAAGAGTGGAACCCCCTTCCTCCCCAGTTCTGGTGTTGAAGAGCATCTCAATAGCCTCCAGATGTGAGTGACAATCAATCAAGCAGTGAATGTGGCATGCGGATTTTATTTGCACATCAGTTTCAAATCAGCGTGGTCAATATCTGTGACATTCTGGGGATGTGTGGTACGAGGCCACTGAGCTTTGTGAGCCACGGCCCATCTGACTTCCAAAGTGGCTGTTCCCTGTCGCGTGCCTGCCAGCCAGGGATGAGAGTTTCCGGGGCCCTGCATCCTGCCTGGTATTTTGGGCTGTCAGTGTTGCCTGGGAAGGCTCCTGAGCCCCGCCATCCCGCCGCCTTCCCGTGGGTCCCTACCCTGGCTCATTGTGGGGCATGGAGAGCACCTTCCACCATCGGCATGATTTTTTTTTTTTCTGCCTTCCGTCTCCTTGGGAGCCACCTGGGTTCTGGCCCCACATGTCCCAGCCCGACCCAGGGCTTAGAGCCCGGGAGGTGCTCAGTCCATAATGCTGGCTGCTGCCTAGGCCAGGAGAGCCCTTGGCAGCTCTATCACTTTTCCTGGGTGACCGTGGCCTCTGCCCTGGGGAAGCCCTCATCCCTCTGGATCGCCCCCATCTTCCCTGGTACCCCTGCAGCCCCCATAGGCCTTACCTGACTCCAGATCATTCTCTAAACGTCATGTGGTTCTACAGGGTATGGCTGACATCTACCTTGGTGTGGGGGGTGATCCTGGAGGACCTCTTGCCCTTCTCCTTCATGACCTGTAGGGCAGGGCTGAGAGGAGGAAGCAGCCTCAGAACAGACAAAAGACTCCCTGCCCCTGACGGCAGTCATCCCACAGTCAGCACTTCTGGAAGGAAGGGAGGAAGGTTTCCTTCTGCAGAAAGCTCCTTTTTTGCCTTGTTTCTGAAGCCAGGGAAGGTCAGCAGAGCCCAGCGCACCTGTGGTGCCTGAGTCCCCCTATGTGCCCAGCATGTGCGTCTGACCACAGCCCCCACCTCCAACCCAGGCTCGACGTTCCCTCCAGCTGGAGTCCTGGGCTCCTGACACGGTCTGGCCTGTTTGTCCTGCCCTAGCCGAGTGTGGGAGGGCTGTACCCTGTATTCCCCTGGGTTCTCAGCCTTCGCTTTGTCAATGTCTAGCAGGAGTGACCATGCCTGGCCCCACACCACCAGGGAAATGCCTTTGTACGTGTTTTGAGACAGCTACAGACAGAAGAACACTCCAGTGAGACAGGACATGGGGTGACTCAGGGAGGAAAGCTGGCGAGCAGGCCTGCTGTCCTATGGTGAGGATGGGGTGCCACCCAGCCACTGAGAGGCAGATGGTGCCAGGTCACAGCCATGGGTGCCTGTCTCCTGGCTCTGCAGAGAGCAGTCACGGAAGCCATTCCCTCCACATTACTTTCTTGCTGCTCCCATATTTTGTCCAGTCTGCAAGCATCTTCAGCCACTTGTCAGTGTGTTTTATTTCCTGCTGTCTTTGCTGTCAAATGAGCCATGATGGAGTTAGCGGAGCTGCCAGGCCTCTGACGGTGGCCCACGGATGCTGGGTCCAGGGCTTTGGGGCCCTGAAAAGACCCAACCTGAAGGAGCCAGGAAAGGGCAGACCCCAGGGGCTGACACCCTCTGAAGGAACCAGAGCTGGAGGTCTGGACTGGTGATGCCAGGACACACCATCCTCAGGCCACAGACGCCCCAAGTGTTAGTTGGGTCCCAGCTTTCAACTGCAGACTTGGTGCAAATGGGCAGAGGACTCTGAGCCAGGACTGCAGTTCTTGGTTTGAGTTTTGGTCAAAGCCTCATGGGAACAGAGTCCAGCCAGAATGGCCACCCCTCCCAGTAACAGCCGTGGCCCTCTCACTATCGCCCGGGCCCACCAGCCGCCACCTCTGCCTCACCGACCACCCCTGATTTCCCATCCCTGGAGCAGCGTCCCATGCAGCAGGCACAGGCTCTTACCTTCACCTCCAGGGCACTGACGGGGGCAGCTCCCTCTCACTGTAAGGCAACCCAGGCAGAAGCCATCTTCCTGCCTAGGGCAGGAGCCATCCCCCTCCCTGAGAGGGCCCCAGGGAAGGACCAGCCCATCCCCATCCACCCTAAGTCTCAGCCTGGGACAAGGCACAGAGAAGGAAGGCAAGGGCCGCCCTGTGGAGCTGACATCTGTGGGGCACCAGGACCCTGGAGAAGAGGGAGCTCGAGGCTGGCCTGGCAGGAGCCACTTGGGGCGCCTCGGGCTGCACAATGGAGCTGCCCCTCCTGGGCTGGAGGCGACACCCTCTGTGGGAGCTGAGAAAGTCCAGTCCTGAGACGGGATGGGTGCTGCCTGGGGGGGTGACCGAGCTCTGACTGACAGCAGTGCCTCGGGAGTGACCACGTCACCCACTAGAGTCCGGGGAGCCTGGCCTGAGAGCTGCCCAGCGTCCTGAGGACGCATCTGGAGCCCATCCCAGCTGACACTCTCCGTGGGCCTTGCAGGGTCTGACGTCCCAGCGTGCACCTGCCTCTGCCTGTGCCCTGGCCGCTGACCCTGCCTGTACCCCATCTTCCCCCATCCTGCCCAGCCCAGAGACTGTGACCCTCCCTCTGACCACCCTGGCCCTTCTTTGACCCTTTTCTGTCAGAGCCTAAGAATGAGACCTCCCTCCCTGATCCGTCCACACCTCTGCCTTGGCCACTTTCTCACGGGGCTGCCCAGTGCTGCTGGGGAGAAGCCTGGGGTGACAAGGATGACCAAGGGCCCTGCAGGCAGTGGGGATGGCCCTACCACCCCGCCTCAAGCCTCAGCCAGCTCTCAGGGGAGTCGGCCTTCAGCCCTCAGCCTCCTCCCAGCCACTGCAAAAAGCAGGACATGGGGTGCCTGACTGTCCTCCCCCTACTGTCCTGCCAGCCCCAACTCCATCTCCCTCCTCCACCCTCTGTGGTGCCGACTGAGCCAGCGGGAAGCAGAGTCTCTGGAGGGCCACGCAGAGCCTTGGGGACTGACCAAGTCCCCCACTGAGGGGTCCCAGGTGGGCCACAGTTCCCTGCCCACCCCATCTCCCATGGGATTCTTTAGTGGGTGTAGGTATGCAAGATAATGTTGGGGGGTGCAGGCTGAATAATTTCAATGTACATTATCATGTATTACCTTACTGTGTAAATGCTTCTAAGAATAGTCAAGTAACTTAAGATTTGCATGCTACTCAAAATATAGCTTTAAATGCTAATTAACAAAATGGAGGCAAATGAAAAGTCTCTTGCTGTGGTCCAGGGAATCTCGATCTTTCTTTCAGAGAGACTTGCAGCTTTGAGCTGGAGCTGCCCTCTCCTTCCTGTCTGCTGCACACTCCCACAACACACACACATGTACACACACACATATGCATGCACACACCTGCACATACACACACACTGTGCATCATGCCCTCACTAAGGAGGCATGGAAGTGAATGTGTGTCTGTAAGGAAATGAAGACAGCTCAAGCCCCTGGTTCCCTGGGGATTTGCACAGACGCCCTCCCTGCAGACCATTCTTTGGTCTCTTTCTCTCTCTTAGCGAAAGAGAGAAGCAGAGCCCCAATGGGTACCTGGCTGCTTAGGGCCCAACCCACGGTCACAAGCTTCCTTGGGAGCCTGGTGAGATGGGGGCACCACAGAGGCTCCCAAACTGAGGGGGCAGCATTCGGTGGAGCCTTGAGCCCAGGAAGGTGATAGACGGGACGTCTCGGTTCATCAAAGACACAACCACAATGCAGTGAGGAAGGGCAACCGCTGAAGGTTTTATTCTCCAGGAGGAGGGGCTCTTGGGGGCTGTGATCAGGAGGCACGAGGACTTTATTGTACGTGTGGTTAGGTGATGACGACCTACAGCTGCACTGGGAACTGGGACTCAGAGTGCCCTGACATCTGCTCTGTCTCTCTCTTCCTCTCTGCCTCCTCTGTCTCTCTCCTCATCTCTCTTTTTCTCTCTCTCTCTCCATCTCTTTCCCTCCTCCTCTTCCTCCTTGCCCCTGTTCAGGCACCTAGGACCCTCTCTTGGGTGTGTCCGCACACAATGCCAAGGCTGCCATCTATCAGGGCACCCTCACAGGGCGCCTCCACTTTCCATCACCCATGGGGTTCAGGGTCCCAGGTATGACCGCGCTCTCCTGGGTGGGCGTCCTGTGCTCAGGGAAGCAGAAGCTGCAGTTCTCCACTGGCTCAGGAGACATGCCCACAGGGCTGCTGGCTTCCATCTCGTGATCTGCAGAGGCGAGAGTGGAGGGTGCGGGCCAGGCCTGGCCCTGGACCGGGATAGGGGAGACGGTGTGAGCAGCCATACTCTCCCCTGACCCAGGAACTAAGGGCAATCATCAGGCTAGGGTCATCGGGGGGACCCGGGCAGGTGTCAGTGTTCCTCACTTGCTGACCAGACCCTGTGCTGGGGCAGGGGTGGGCAGGCAAATCTTAGCTCTCACTTCTGCCCAGCCCCAAGCCTGCCATGCCCACCAAGGAGACACCTCCTCCAGGGCTTAGCTCTGATGGCCCTGCGTCCTGAGAACTCCTGACCCAGGCAAGCCCGAAGGCTGGCACCCCACACCCACCCTTACCGGGTGCCACTCTGCTAGGTATCTGCCTGCCAGGATGTCTTAATCTGATTTTATCAAGCTACAGCAAATAACAGGGATGAGCCCTGTGCCTCTCCACCTAGAAGCAGGGGCAGTGACAGGACCGAGGGATGGCACGAGTCTTGTCACCCAAGCAGCGAGAAGGGCGAGGACCCCAGTTTCATGCACTCACCATGGGGAGACTTGGCCGGACTTTGACAGGGCCTTGAGTGGGACTGGCAGGAGCAGGCATCCCCCCTCTTCTTGAGGAAGCAGGCCACTGTCACCAGGAAGCGGCAAAGGACGGTGCACAGGCAGAGCCCCAGCGTGCTGTAGACCAGAGCCAGATGATCTGAACTGAACGTCAGCCCCAGGAGAGCTGCAAGACAGTGTGAGACCCCTCTCTGCAGTGCCTTCTCCTCTTCCCCTCATTAGGCTCAAGCAACCCACCCTGCTGCGAGCCTGTCTGGCTCCTGGAGAGGCTGGGCTCCTTTCCTGACCCTGAGGCTGGCTGGGATGCTCTCTGGATCCTGGAGGAAGTTGACCCACTCCCCCATCCTGGTGGCAACTTCCCAAGGCCTTGAAGCTGGACAACGTGAGCTGGTCCAGGATTAATCTGTTACAAATCTGATGAATCTCTCACTGGCCCTGGGTTTTGAACTCACATTGCAAGCAGAAGGCTCACGTTGCAGTTATCAGAGAGTGGGCTCGTTCCACGATGGGGGTCACCCACGCTTGCAGAAGATGCTTAAGATCTGAGCATGGGAGACATAGGCCCTAGAAAGACAGGGAGACTTCCTGCATGGAGCTTACTGTCCTGGGGAGCCGACCATCTCACCACCCCATGGGGAAACAGACCATCACAATGGGACAATAGCCTGCAGGAGGGGTACATAGAACCCTGGCAGCTCATCCTGGGGAAGGTGCTCTAGTCTAGGAAAACGCTTCTTAGAGAAAGGGGCCTGTTTTATTTTTACTTTTTCATTGCAGGAAGAATGCACAGTTTAAGTGTTCAACTTGATGAACTTTTACCAATGGGTGCACTCAGGCTCAGCTCCCAGACCAGGCTGGACAAGACCAAGTTCATGCCCAGACCCTAGGGGGCTCCCTTGTCCCCTCCCATCCAATACTTTCCCCGAGAAGTAACTACTCTTCTCAGCCCTTTTACTATAGATTAATTCTGCTTCTTTTTGCCTTCTATAGAGGCATGCGGAAGGTGCTCTTTTGAGTCCGGTTTCTTCACTCAACAATGACATCTGAGAGATCCTCTCATATTGTTGCATGCAGTCGGAGGTCATTCTTTTTCATTGCTGTATAGTATTTCATTGCATGAATACACTGTCATTTGTTGACATGTTCTGTTTATGGATATTTCGGTTGTGCTAGACAGTGATAGTTTTTACTGAGTAGAAGTTACCTTGCTATGCAGAGGCAGAGAGGATAGGGAGGAACATTTGAGAAGGCAGGAACAACATGCACAAAGGCTTTTGGTAGGAAGGAGCCTGCCCAGGGCTCCGAAGGCTGGTGTGGCTTCCTGTTACCCCTCTTCTAGGTGGCTGTGTTCTGAGCACCTGCTGCCCTGGCCTGGTGTGTGGCCCTCCACACCCATTTATCAGGGGAAATTCAGCCCCTGATACTTAAACATTGGTCCTTTTCTATTTCCCTAAGTGTTGGCCTTAGGGCCAACTGAGAAATAAAGGGAAAGAGTACAAAAGAGAGAAATTTTAAAGCTGAGTGTCTTGGGGAGACATCACATGTCGGCAGGTTCCCTGATGCCCCCTAAGCTGCAAAACGAGCAAGTTTTTATTAGTGATTTTCAAAGGGGAGGGAGTGTATGAACAGGATGTGGGTCACAGAGATCACGTGCTTCACAAGGTAATACAATATAAAAGGCAAATGGAGGCAGGGCGAGATCACAGGACCAGGGTGAAATTAAAATTGCTGATAAAGTTTTGGGCACACATTGTCATTGATAACATCTCATTAGGAGACAGGGTTTGAGAGCAGACAACCGGTCTGACTAAAATTTACTAGGCGGGAATTTCCTCGTCCTAATAGACTTGGGAGCACTATGGGAGACCAGGGCTTATTTCATCCCTTATCTGCAACTGTAAAAGACAGACACATTCCCAGAGCGATCATTTTAGAGACCTTCCCCTAGGAATGCATTCCCTTTCTCAGGGCTGTTCCTTGCTGAGAAAAAGAATTCAGTGATATTTCTCCTATTTGCTTTTGAAAGAAGAGAACTATGGTGCTGTTCCACTTGGCTCTCAGGCAGCCAGACCTAATGGTTATCTCCCTTGTTCCTTGAACATCACTGTTATGCTGTTCTTTTTTCAAGGTGCCCAGATTTCGTATTGTTTAAACACACATGCTTTACAAACAATTTGTGCAGTTAACGTAGTCATCACGGGGTCCTGAGGCGACATACGTCCTCAATTTACGAAGATGATGGGATTGAGATTAAAGTAAAGACAGTCATAGGAAATCACAAGCGTAATGATTGGGGAAGTGATAGATGTCCATGAAACCTTCACAATTTATGTTCAGAGATTGCAGTAAAGACAGGTGTAAGAAATTATAAAAGTATTAATTTGGGGCCGGGTGCAGTGGCTCAAGCCTGTAATTCCAGGACTTTGGGAGGCCGAGACGGGCGGATCACGAGGTCAGGAGATGGAGACCATCCTGGCTAATACGGTGAAACCCCATCTCTACTAAAAAATACAAAAAACTAGCCGGGCGAGGTGGCGGGCACCTGTAGTCCCAACTACTCGGGAAGCTGAGGCAGGAGAATGGCGTGAACCCAGGAGGCGGGGCTTGCAGTGAGCTGAGATCTGGCCACTCGCTCCAGCCTGGGCAACAGAGCGAGACACCGTCTCAAAAAAAAAAAAAAAAAAAAAGTATTAAATGTCCATGAAATCTTCACAATTTATGTTCTTCTGCCATGGCTTCAGCCGGTCCCTCCTTTCGGGGTCCCTGACTTCCCACAACACCCATTCCCACCTCCTCCTCCTGTGCCTTCCTGTCCTGCAGGGGCTGGGAAACTGAAGGGGAGTGTTGTGGCCACAGAAGAAACACGGGGAACCACCGGCAGCTGGAAGCAGTGAGAAATGGAATCCCCCTAGGCCCTTTGTAGGAAGCGGGGCCCTGCCAACACTCTGATTGCAGATTTTTCACCTCTAGAACTGCGAGAAAATTAATTTCTATCGTTTTAAGCCACCAAGTTTTTGGTCATTTGTCACAGATCCACAGGAAACTCATATGTGTCTCATGCATTAGACAGCAGCATGGTATCCTGGATCTACTGTAACGGTCTTGCAATGGTCTCGCAATGAGTTCAGATAAGACTTATTAAAGGCAGTTGGTGAAATTAAACATCTTTCCAGCCTGCTGTCCAAGGTGAGGAGAGACAGCTTTTTACTGGTGTTTGCCGGTCCTTGTTCAAATTTCTGCCCTTAACCTCTAAATTCACAGAGCACAGAGAAGCATTTGCTTGTCTATTTCACTCATGAAGCCAGCGTTCCAGCTTGAAGGCCTGTTAGACTGCAGACAGATTGGCACTGGGATACAAAAAGGAAACACCCACATTTCTGGTGGTAGACAGTTCAAAGTGTAGTTGGGATGTAGAGAATCAAAGCAGAGAGTACAATGCAGTGATAAAGAATATCAGCCGGGCAGAGTGGCTCACACCTATGATCCCAGGACTTCGGGAGGCTGAAGTGGGCAGATCACTTGAGGTCAGGAGCTCGAGACCAGCCTGGCCAACATGGCAAAACCCCATCTCTACTAAAAATACAAAAATTATCTGGGAGTGGTGGCAGGTGCCTGTAATCTCATCTACTTGGGAGGCTGAGGCAGGAGAATCAGTTGAACCTGGGAGGCAGAGGTTGCAGTGAGCTGAGAAGATTATGCCACTGCACTTCAGCCTGGGTGACACAATGAGACTCCATCAAGAAAGAGAGAAGGAAGGAAGGAAGGAAGGAAGGAAGGAAGGAAGGAAGGAAGGAAGGAAGGAAGGAAGGAAGGAA
>NC_045449.1:15809320-15866282 GCF_002776525.5 Piliocolobus tephrosceles
GAAGGAAGGAAGGAAGGAAGGAAGGAAGGAAGGAAGGAAGGAAGGAAATCATAGAGTTATGCCCAGAGTCTAGTCTAGTGCAAAGCAGAATACCTAGTATAATACGGGAGTGAGTAGTACAGGAGGTCTTCCTGGAAGAAGTGGCAACTGAGCTGAGTTCTGAAGATTGAGTGGGCGTTTGCCAGGTCTATTGGCATGCTTTTAGCTGCTAGTAACAGACAATTACAATCACTCCCAATGTTCCCTCCAAATTATTGCCACTATTTTGGAGTTTTCTTCCAGATATATGTGTGTGTATGAGTATCTCATAAGTTTAAAAAGTTTTAGAATAGGCTGGGTGCAGTGGCTCACACCTGTAATCCCAGTAATTTGGGAGGCCGTGGAGGTTGGATCACCTGAGGTCAGGAGTTCGAGACCAGCCTGACCAACATGGTGTGAAACCCTGTGTCTACTAAAAATGCAAAAATTAGCCAGGCATGGTGGCAGGTGCCTGTAATCTCAGCTACTCGGGAGGCTGAGGCAGGAGAATTGCTGGAACCTGGGAGTTGGAGGTTGCAGTGAGCCAAGATCACTCCATTGCTCTCCAAATCCAGGAGACAACAGTTTGACACTCCATCTCAAAAAAAGAAAATTAGAATAATCTTGTACATGTTATTAACTTTCATTTTACATTTAACTTTTTAAAAATGATTAAACTTTTCTCAGTATATTCTCATCATTAAATATTATTTAAAATATTATTTTAAGGTTAGATAGTATTTTATCACATAAATAATTCATATTTACTAGTCCCCTGTTGTTGAACATATATGTATTGTTGAACATTTATGTTCTTTCCAGTCTTTCAATATTGTAAATACTTCTTTTTATCTCTCTCTTATTACTTATTTAGGAAAAACTGATAGATGTTGAATTACTGAGTCAGAGCATAAACATTTTAAAGACTTCTAACATATTCAGCCAGAATGCCCTTCAGAAATATTACACCAGTTTGTTCCAGCAGTCATGAGAACACGCATTTGCATGAGCTCTTGCCAACACTTGATATTACACCGTTATTGCATTCCAATCTGTTAATCATTTCTTTTTCTTTCTTTTTACCCTTTTTGCTTAGAAATATCTTCCCTAGCCCAAGGTCAAATAAACAATAACTTTTCTCATTTAAAAAAATAATTACTTAATCAGTCTAGAATTTTGGTTTTTGATATAAGAATCATGATGATTTTATGATATTCTGCCCACCAACCAGAGTAGTGCTGGAGAGGTGCAGAGATGGCCTCCTATTTCCTGTTTCCTCCAAGTTCTGGGTCTGTGATTTAGGGATCTGCTGGTGAGAGAGGTTCAAAACATCTTCCTACCTTATTTCATGGACTGTCATTGTTTCAAGAAACAAATTATACCATCAGCTCCAGGAAGATTTTTGTCCACTGCTTCATCTGTCTTAAGATCAGTCCATTGCAACCTGATTCTGCATTCTGCCATCCGATGGGCTTAGTGGTGGGTCATGTGAGGAGTTTCTATCTTTGTCTGTGTTCTAAATTTGCAGGTATTTTATTTAAAGTATGGAAGCAATTTTATTAGAAGTTACTAGCCAGGCTTTGCATTACGTTTTAATATCTTGTAGAATAGGATTACTTTCTCCTTTTTTGCTTTAAAATTCCTCATTACTCTTTTGCATAATGTTTAATCTCCCATGTGGCCCTTTTTGAAGTTCTTCCCCAGTCCCTCATCTGTCTCGCTGGTATTTTGATTGGCATTTGCATTATATGTATTAATGAGAGGTAATTTGGCATTTAAGAAATGTCTTATTTTTTCCTGATCATAAAATTATTTGTTCTTTACAGAAGATTTAGAAAATACAGAAAAGTATAAAAAAGAAAAAAGTATTACCTTTAATCTCACCACTTAAAGGAAAAAAAGTGCAAACATTTTGCTATATTTTCTTTTAGATTTTTTCTTAGTTTATACATGTTTGAGCATGCATAAAACTTGCATTGATATGATTATGAGATTTCATCTTCCTATCCAGAAGAATAGAGTATGTCTTTCCACATTCCATTACAAAGAACCAGTTGGACTCATTTATTTATTCCACTGTTAATCTGTTTTTATTAATTCTTGTATCCAACATTTTGTACATTTCTTTGATTTCTCACTAGTTTCTTGAGTAAAATTCTTTGTTCATTTCACTTTCTTGATTGATAATGAAAGCATTTAAAGATATGAATTTGACCTTTCTTGTAGCTTTGGCTAAATAGAGACAATAAAATCTAGAAACTTCTGAAATAAATTAAACCTAATTTAGAGAAAAAAGGAAAGTGCGCATTTTCTGTAGAGTATAAGGCACAACATATATATTTAAAATTAGGCTGTTATTAATAATATAAAATCAAGTTATTATTCATATATTCCATATCTTATTGCGTGCTACCTAGAATTATCAAATATTAACAGCAGGACAAAAAAGTCCTCACTAGTAATTTTAGGTGAAAGTTTGAGGTAAAGATGAGGGCATGATATCACATAGGGTTTCTTTTATATCTATCAAGACCCTAGGTCTGTGATTTTGTGCTTCCTTATATGCACAGAGACTGATTTGTAATTGCAGTGAATTTGTAACATACCGATATTCCTGCCCTTTTACATTACCATAGAAAAAGCAAAACCCAGACCTCCTAATCAAACTGATAGATTATTGTATCGCTACCTCAGAATATCGACGAATCCACCAGCAACCATGATGATATGCTTTGACTCTGTGTTCCCACCCAAATCTCATCTCAAATGGTAATCCCCATGTGTCAAAGGAGGAACCTGGTGGGAAGTGACTGCATCATGGGGGCAGTTTCGCCTATGCTGTTCTTGTGACAGTGAGCGACTTCTCACAAGATCTGCTGGTTTTACAAGTGGCAGTTTCCCCGGCTCTTCCCTCTCCTCACCCCTTGTGAAGAAGTTGCTGCTTCCCGATTGCCTTCCACCATGATTGTAAGTTTCCTGAGGCCTCCCCAGCCATGCGGAACTGTAAGTCAATTAAACCTCTTTTGTTTATAAATTACCCAGTCTCAGTTATTCTTTTTTTTTTTTTTTTTTTTAGACGGAGTCTTGCTCTGTGGCCCAGGCTGGAGTGCAGTGGCCGGATCTCAGCTCACTGCAAGCTCCGCCTTCTGGGTTCACGCCATTCTCCTGCCTCAGCCTCCGAGTAGCTGAGACTACAGGCGCCCGCCACCTCGCCCGGCTAGTTTTTTTTTGTATTTTTTTAGTAGAGATGGGGTTTCACGTGTTAGCCAGGATGGTCTCGATCTCCTGACCTCGTGATCCGCCCATCTCGGCCTCCCAAAGTGCTGGGATTACAGGCTTGAGCCACCACGCCCGGCCTAGTTATTCTTTATAGCAGTGTGAAAATGGACCAATACAGGAAATTGGTACCAAGAGTTTGGGTCACTGCTATAAAGCTACTGGAAAATGTGGAAGCAACTTTGGAACTGGGTAACGGGCAGAGGTTGGAACAGTTTGGAGAGCTCAGAAAAAGACAGGAAGATGTGGGAACATTTGGAGCTTCCTAGAGACTTGTTGAATGGTTTTGACCAAAATGCTGATAGTGATGTGGACAATTCCATGTGCATTTTGTTGGGAGGTAGGGTCCTAAATTATTCATTCATTCTTCCTTCGTTTTGTTCATTATGTGAGCAGTCTCCGAAGTAGGCACTCTGAGTAATAAACTCCATGAGACGTAGTTTCTATCATCAAAAAATATCATCTTTGGTAGGGAAGAAAGTAAATAAACCTTAATATAGCTCTTGGACAAGCAGCCCTTGAATAAGTGGTCAAATAAATTTGTTGCAAATAAATACTTTCAGTCATTGTGTTTTAAGAATTATCATTTGTATGCACTGAGGAGAACTTCTACAGCTATTTGTCTTCAAAAAGATTTTTTCTTTGTATTTCGAATAATTTTGGCCTAAAATTTGTTTTTTTCAGGCATTCATATCCATTCTACTTAATTGGCATTGTTGTCAATTGCCGTCTCTTCCAACTCTGAGGAAATTGTCGTAAAGGGAATTGTTCAGAAATAGTGTTTCCGAGCACTTGTTCACATATTTGTCTGAATCACATCTATCTGTTCTTCCAATGGCTTTCTTCCGTCCCACCTAAATGTTCCAAGCCAAGGGTTGTGTCATTATTTGTATCTCTAGTGCTATTGCTTTTGACACATAGTCAAGGCTTCTCAACAGAAGTGTATCCAATTGGAATTTTTTCGCACCCCGAAAGAGCCAATTCCTTCACTAACGCAGACAAAAGGGGCGGGGGGGGGGGGGCGCTCAGGCGCTGAGGATTCTGGGCACTGTAGTTCCGACACTCCGGCTGCGCAGGCGCAATGCCCTGCCTGGAGGCCGGCCCCGCCGAACCGCCGCCATTGCTGGAAGCGTTCCCGCCCTGCTCTGCGAGTGCCCTCAGTTGTCCTCAGTTCTGCCGCCAGGTACTCGTTGTCCCGGGCGCCTGGCCTCGGTTGCCCGCCGCCCCTCCCTTGGCGCTTGGCTCCCGGCGGCGTCCGGGGCGTGGCCGTTCCCTCTATAGCCCCAGACCCTGAGCGGACCCGCCCACCCCTGAGAGGCGATTGGGGCTAGGCCTCCTTCTCGAGTGTGGGTTCAGTCACCAGCCGGCCCCCCTCATAGGTCGGGCCCCGTGCCTTCTGAGGCCTCTTAACCCGGGTCCGAACCCGGGAACCTCCTCCCTGGCGGGCCTGGCGGCGCTGGGGTTAAAAAGAGCCGGGTGCGGGGCGTGAGCTGGGATTCGAGTAGGACGGGCGGGCCCCTGACCCGACCTTTCCTGTCTTCCCAGCCCCGCGCCTTGCTGGCCCTGAGGAGGGCATACCCGGAGTGGGTGGAGGAGAGCAATTAGGGAAAGAGGGCGAGGTTGGCAGGAGCATGTCCATGCCCGCTCTGGCTTCTAAACTGGCAGGGATGAAACTAGGTTTCACATCGGGGGATCAGCGCTACTCAGTAACCGAGGCAGCTTTTCCTGAAATGTAGCATTTCAAATACTGTAGTCACCTTTTAATCACTTGTCACTCCCTGTCATGACCATGGTGTTATTGCATTGATTGGGAAATGCTGGACTGGTGCATGGCGCTGAGATTCTTAGCAAAAACATGGACCCTTCATTATTTCTAAATAACTACACTGGCAAGGAAGTAAAACAAGTAAAGTTTCCCCTTCAGTCTCTGGATACTTTTGCAATAGCTGGAAAGACAGAGCTTGTACATATCTAGGGAAATTATAACTCGGGAATATTGGCCTAGATATCTTCTGCATAATGACGAAGGGGATAGTAGGAACATATAATGTGGTTACTCTCATGTACTAATAGCTGATTCATTGTGCTCAAGTGACTTGCCTGTAGTCACAGTTCTACAGTAGCCAAACCATGGTTAGAACCTGGGGCTGTGACCAGCTGCTCTGGGATTTTACTCCTATTCCAGACTCCTATGTATATGTAGATACTTCTTCTTGTCTACTTGGAAAGTACAGAAAAGCAGAAAGAAGGGTAAGCATCACAGCCCCAGGTGTCAGAGGTCTCAGTAGAGTTTTGGCTTACTCGCAGTCTTTTTCTATGCATTATATTTACACAATTGAGATCAAGCTGAATATATTAAATGTTAAATATTGTTCGTTCTGATTATAAAATAAAACAAGGTGTTTATTGCAGTTTGGTTGTTAAACATATGTTACTAGCATAATTTACGTGAAGTATTGTCATGGAGTTTATTAATATTTACAAGTATTTTTTAAACGACTCAGCTCACTCTTGATAAATGTTAAAGATACAGAAAACCGTTGCTCTAGACCTGAGGAATTGAAAATGCCTTATGTTGCTCTTTGTACGTCACCTTTAGTGTTCGGGGGCTTGGGGGTGTGCAATATTCTTGGCTCGTTTTTTTTCTTTGCAACCTTGTAAAACTTGGGGGTCAGTGTATGGGCTTGGGAGGGAGAGTCAGTTTTCAAGCTCTCTGAAGTAATATGCAACATCATATATGCATGTGCATTATTCTGTGGCCAAGGTCAGATTCTCAGATGGGTCCATACCCCCAAAAAGTTAAGGTTTACTGATATGCGTAGATTGTGTAGTGGTGAGATCAGGGCTTTTAGGGTATCCATCCCCAGAATAATGTACATTATACCCATTAAGTAATTCCTTGTTCTCCACCCACCTCCCACTCCTTCACCCTTCAGAATCCCTATTGTGTATCAGGACAGTATTTCTTAAAATACTACACTAAAACTAAAACATTATATAATTTAACATACTACATATTATATAATTAACATGTTAGCATATTATATTCAACTAAATATTTCTTGAGGTGTACTTGTTCAAGCGATGTATATTTCTGTGCCTCACATCTAGAGATCCTGATTTTGATCTTGATTGGAGCCAAAGAATTTCCTTTTTTAATAAGCATATCCAGTGAGTCTTTTGCATTCTCAGATTTGAGACCCCTCTAATTATACATGGAGTGTTTTCATTAGAAAATGGGAGAGGAGCCATCATTTTCATTAGATTTGCAAAAGGCTCTATGACAGAAAAATCTAGAGAAGCAGTGGTATAAGGCAAAACCACTTACTGGTTGGTTACCTTGAGGCTTCAATACAAGAATCCCCTCAGACTATTCTTTCTTTACCTCTTTTATCTCCACACTGCACTGCCTTCCTCCCTCAACTTCTCATTGTTTCTCTTCCACCAAAACCTTTTCATTTTGCCTAAGAAAGCCCCAGTGTCATGAAAGAAACCACTCTACGTTTTTAAGATACTCACTTTTTTTTTTTTTTTTTTGAGATGGAGTCTCTCTGTGTCGCCCAGGCTGGAGTGCTGGAGTACAGTGATGCAATCTCTGCTCACTGCAACCTCCACCTCCCAAGTTCAAGCAATTCTCGTGCCTCAGTGTCCCGAGTAGCTGGGACTTCAGGTGTGCGCCACCACGCCTGGCTGATTGTTTTGTATTTTTTAGTAGGGACGGAGTTTCACCATGTCAGCCAGGCTGGTCTCAAACTCCTGACCTCAGGTGCTCTGCCTACCTCATCCAAAGTGCTGGGATGACAGGTGTGAACCACCATGGCCAGCCAAGATATTTACGTATTTTCTTGATTTAACTAAACCTGGTCTCCTCCTTGAGTTAGTACATTAATCTGACAGTATAAGTTTCGGTATAGCCATATCTATTTAATTATTTAATTTTTGTATCTCTAATATTCTTTGCATTCTTGATAACCTTGCTTTATATATTAATATTCTTGTTTTTCAAAGAATAATGGTTAAGTACTTCAAATACCTTTTCAGATGAGCTTCTGATTGTTAGACACTGTAAGGTTAGATTGAGTTCTGCTATGTTTATTGAGCAAATCTACTGAACCTTATGAGAAGCAAGGTGCACTTTCAGGGAAGGAGCAGATTCCACATGTTTAAGCATAACAAAGGCCCTAGCTGCAGGACCATATAATTGCTTATAACACTTTTTGCACAAGGTAGAGTTTCTCAAAAACTCAATACTTATTATGTCACTGCCCTTTTATTCATGAGGCTAATATTACCATCCTAGAAGAATTTATATTAACAATCTGTACTGTTTGATATCCTACATCAGGCACTCCTGGTTCTTGGACCAAACTCAGCCTCAGCAAGGCCATACATACCATTAGCCAAAGGTAGAAAAGCAGTGCCCAAGCATCCCTGGAAAAGATCACTGTCACCCTGTTCCTCCATAGTATAAAACTTTTATTAGGTATATACTTTTTCTCAATATAGAAAGACTACAGCTTAATGTTTTGTGCACTGAGTTTCATGTGTCTTCTATTACTATTATTATTATACCTGCTTCCTTTTTATTTAAGTTTACCTGATATAGAAAGAATAAAGATCTATTTGAATATCAGATTGGGAGGGGGTAAGTCAAGGCTTCCAATATCATTTAAATTTTGAAGTTGTAGTGTTCTCTTTACACGAAACAGATCTCTGAAAATGTTAAGAAATTGACTCTTCGTGGGAAAGGCAAGAAAAGGAGATTCTTAGAATATTTAATTGTTAGATGAATAAGTAATTATGGCAAAGAAAGATTGAAGTATTATTTTGTTGTACTTCACACAGCATGTTGATTCAGTGGGAAAGGTATGGGCTTTGGAATTAGATTGATTTGAGTCATGTATTTGCATGGCCTTGGGTAGTTTAATTTTTCTAGACTCAGTTTCCTCATCTATGGAATGGGAATATTCTTATTAGGTTGATGTGAAAATAACATGAGAAAATATTTTAAAACCTCCTTGTACAATGGCTAGCCTGTTAGTTGTGACTATAGTTAACAGAGCTAAAATCTCGAGCTCTGCAGGAGCAAGGGTCTTTGTCCTTCACTGATCTTAAGGGTTACTCTTGTGCTTCCTTAGGGAGGTCATGCTCACTTGTATGTCAGGATTCCAACTTGGTAAGTCTGAAATTCCCCAGGCAGGATTGGTTTTCATGGCTTATTTCTCTTCCTTAGATATGTCTTTGCAAGACTCCACTCTTTCCAGAGAGGGGAAACCAGAGGCAGAGATTATGGCTGCTGTGTTTTTTTCAGTTGGACCTCTGGTAAGTTGGGATTCCCTGTTTTTGACCTACTCTCTTGTTTTGAGAGCATGTTTACTTTTCCCGAAGGCTTGTGACTTCTCTGCTTCCCCGATACTGCTTCTGGGAACTCAACTAAATAGACCCATGAAAATTGAGTTCACAGTAAAGGGAGTAAACTATGGGAGGATTCACTATACTTACTTAACCAAATATCAGGACACATGATCTTTCAAAAAATATCTGAGCTGTCATTAGTTATGACAGACATCTTTAATTGTGATATTAAATTCGTATTGTTCGGCCGGGCGCAGTGGCTCAACCCTGTAATCCCAGCACTTTGGGAGGCCGAGATGGGCGGATCACGAGGTCAGGAGATCGAGACCATCCTGGCTAACACGGTGAAACCTCGTCTGTACTAAAAATACAAAAAAAAACTAGCCGGGCGAGGTGGCGGGCGCCTGTAGTCCTAGCTACTCAGGAGGCTGAGGCAGGAGAATGGCGGGAACCCAGGAGGCGGAGCTTGCAGTGAGCTGAGATCCGGCCACTGCACTCCAGCCTGGACGACAGAGCGAGACTCTGTCTTAAAAAAAAAAAAAAAAAAAATCGTATTGTTCCCAGGAAATTTCAGTTATTTATGGGACAGCAGAATGGAATATTTTTCAATTGGAAAATTTTATTTAGGAAATTTTGGTGAAAATATATGTACACAAACACATACCCCAGCCCTGATTCATAGGAGCTATTCCCCTTGTGCCACTGTCAGTGATCTCTTTTCTACCCATTAAGAAGTGATCAGATTTAATAGATTACATTGAGAGGATATGTTTAAGACAGTGCTTGGCTGTAGGGAAGTTACAGTTTCATTGAGGTAAAATGTACAAAAGTAATAATTACATTATTCAGGTGAATAGTAATTGCTTATCAGTATGATAAAGATGATGAGTACTATGAAAAGAAAGAAATGGGATGATAGTGTGGGCTAAACTGGTCATAGAAAGTTCATGAGGATAGTTAGATTTAAGCTGGTACTGAATTAAAAATGGGATTTTAATTGTCATAAAGTATTTGTGAACATAGTTCAGGTGAGAAAGGGGTTTAAGGGCAAGGCTTCAGAGGCAGAGAACAGTGGGTAAGCTTGTGATTCAAGTTGGAAAGTTGTGACAGATAGGGCTGGAAATTAGATATTTGAGATGAATCTTTTAATGTTTCCCTGAAGGCATTGAAATGTGTGTGTGTGTTTGAGTGTCCTTGGGATTAGTATTAATGTGATAAAAGCTTTGCTTTAGCAGTGACTTTTTAAAATAGATTCCAAAGAAAGAGAATACCAACAAAAATAATTTGTTATAGTAATGATCTGTAATAACCTGTGATTCTGCTCTTTTATTCTTTGTAGCCAGAACATGTAACATGTAAATAGTCCTTAAAACATACCTTTGAAAAGATAAATAAAACCAAAATGTTGCCCTTGATCACTGGGTACAACTATATTTGTCTTTTCATGTATCACTGGATCAACCCGTCTCTATCAGAGATTGAAGATTCACATCATCATTAATTTTCTGGAATCTGAATATTTGTGCATTTTTAGGCAAGCAGTTGTTGAGGGAGAGTTAGTCTAACATTTTTTCATAATGATCTTTAAATATGTAGTTTTATTATCCATAATTTTTTTAAATTGCACAAAATCTGAAATGGATAACTGTTACTAGAAGATAAAGTAAAATATCATTTCATTTTAGGCCCTCATGGGCTGGGTGTGGTGGCTCATGCCTGCAATCCTAGCACTTTGGGAGGCTGAGGTTGGCAGAGTGTCTGAGCCCAGGAGTTCAAGACCAGCCTGGGCAACATGGCGAAACTCTGTCTCTACAAAAAAGAGTACAAAAAATTAGCCTGCATGGTGGTGTGTGCCTGTAGTCCCAGCTACTCAGGGGGCTGAGACAGGAGAATCACTTGAACCTGGGAGACAGAGGTTGCAGTGAGCCAAGATCGCCCCACTGCACTCCAGCCTGGGCAGTGACAGAGTGAGACTCTGTAAATAAATAAATAAATAAATAAATAAGGCCCTCATGAGATACAGTTTCTAAGTTTTGGAAGAAAACAATGTTATGAGAGGTTGCTGAAATATTTCCTGAGTGACTGCTGAGCCATATCCCCCCACCAAACACTGTAATAATTTTTCAATTGTGGAAAACAGATGGTAGGTTTTGAATATTATTCATGAGCAGGATAGATACTTTCTGAGAAATAGATTTCATCCCAATATGAAAAAGCAGACTTACGTAGTGTCTGAAGGCCCTTTATTGTAAGTTTATTTTTGTTTTGATAGGTTCTTTGTTAAAAGCAGTTATATCTTTGTCAATCTTACATGTGTTTGTCATTGTCCCAAACAAAGTGAAAGATTATGATTGCATGTTACAATGGAACTTTGATTTCAGCCCTAAGTTAAACAGTAGACGAGGTCATCCCATATACACTACATCCACAGTGGATTGGTGGTGCTCGTTGAGGCTCTGCTGTAGGTCATAGGCAGCCTATCACTGAGTGATCTTATCCTGTATCCCATCAGAACCCTGAAGTTACCCAGCCAGATGAAGATCTTCACCTTCAGTCAGAAGAAACAAAATTGGTAAAGGTAATACCTACTGTTGTACATATAATGAATACAGAGAAAATGCCTATTTTACTGCCTCTGATTCTCAATGTTACCAGTTAATTGCGAGTTCACAATGATCATTTGATTGGTATGGTAGCCCCAGGGCTGGTGGCATCAATTTAACAGATTTCATTTCTCTCAGAGGTGGCAGCCCTCATCTAGCCAGATAGTCGCATCATGATTACTAATGGTAAAATATTCTATCATCACATAGTCTCATGCTTGTGCTGCATTGTAAGACCCAATGCTGTGCCAGTAAAAAATACCAAGAGTACATCAACATTGTGGAAATAGTGTTAAGATGAGTTTAAATTGGTTTAGATATTTTATTTCATTTTATTTATTAAGGCTTTCTTATTTGTGAATACTGAATCCACTTGATTTTTCCAGAAAAAGTAAAAATCAGAAATTTGTTGTGATGAGAAAAATTATCCAAAACTTAGAAATAAATAAAAGATAAATGTAGGCCGTTTCAGAGTCATATTAGACCACTGTATTAACAAGCCTGTCTAAAGGTTATCTGACATAGCAGGGGAGGGTTATGTTGTTTGACTTACCATTTACTGTTAATTAATATTTAGATCCTAAAAGATATTAACTTGTGCAAGATTGAAACGTTGCAATTATTTTTGCTAGGATAAAAGATAATCCCCAAAGTTATGGTATTACTGTCCTGTAGGACATTAATCAGGTTTGTATCTAATTTTGCAGTCTTATTCCAGCATTCTTTTTTCCACTATCCATATATCGGTTTCTTGCATCTCCTTTAAACTTGTCTTGTCTAACTGCTGATCCCTCATTAATGCCTTAAGTAAATCTTTGACAAGTATTCACTATGCTTTTAGAAGAATTATGTTTTTAAATTTTTTAAGATTATCCTTTGAAGGTTAGTTTTATTCCAGAGATGTTTTGTGTAAAATGTGGTTTTTACTTTTGCTTCTATGAGAAAATACATTCTGAGATTCAGTTTTGTACATAATATTTTTTAAATGATTTTTCAATTTTTTTAACATATGATAACTTAGATTCTTAAAAACTTAAGGTAGAAATATTCATAGTTTTAGACTTTGAACCACAAACCTTAGGAAAATGCCATACTTTTTGGCATAGTGTACAATTCATATGGTTTATTTTTGTTCTGACAGGGAGTCCCTGGTAGAAGATTAATTCTGTCTGGCTCTTCCCTAAATTCTGCGTCCTTTTTTTTATACGTACTGAACATAGCTTAGTTTAATTTTACTTTGAATAGAACCAATGATTTGATGATAACTATCAATAAGTTATTAATTTAATTTAATTGGTTTTTTATTTGCTTGATTTTCTTATAACTGTTGTTGACATTTTCTTTTTTTTTTTTTTTCCTTGAGATGAAGTCTCGCTCTGTCACCCAGGCTGGAGTGCAGTGGCACAATCTTGGCTCACTGCAACCTTTGCCTCCCAGGTATAAGCAATTCTGCTGCCTCAGCCTCCCAAGTAGCCGGGATTACAGGCACCTACTACCATGCCCAGCTAATTTTTGTATTTTCGGTAGAGATGGGGTTTCACCATGTTGGCCAGACTGGTCTTGAACTCCTGACCTCAGGTGACCTGCCTGCCTCAGCCTCCCAAAGTGCTGGGTTACAGACATGAGCCACCGTGCCCGGCTGACATTTTCAATTAGTGTTTTTTTTGTTTGTTTGTTTGTAGCGTAGTCCTTTAAAAGAAGAATTTTCAATGCTAAATGCCTTTTATTTTACAGGTACATGTTTTTTAGTGCAAACGTCTAACAAAGAAACTATAGAAGATTGATGAAGAACTCTTATTGCATGATTATTATAATCAGACCCAAAAGGAACACATCAAAGAGTCTTGATATTTTCTGACATACGTAAGATTAAGACATTTACATGCTAGTGAAGTCACAAACTAAAACCAGTGAGGTCATGGACAGTGAGTATCATAATGCCAGTATATATGTTGTAACTTTTGTTGAACAGCTTAATTTCCCAACAACAGATAACTAGATAAGCATAACCTCAAGATAAACAGGAGATAATAAGAAGCTTTTAAAAACCTCCCAGTAGCTGGGACTAGGCACCCACCACCATGTCCAGCTAATTTTTGTATTTTTAGTATAGACGGGGTTTCACCATGTTGGCCAAGCTGGTCTTCCAACTCCTGACCTCAAGTGAT
This sequence comes from Piliocolobus tephrosceles, assembly GCF_002776525.5. Taxonomy (NCBI): domain Eukaryota; kingdom Metazoa; phylum Chordata; class Mammalia; order Primates; family Cercopithecidae; genus Piliocolobus; species Piliocolobus tephrosceles. The sequence goes on from NC_045449.1 coordinate 15,822,741, forward strand.
CCACCCACATCAGCCTCCCAAAGTGCTGGGATTACGGGCATGAACCATGGCACCCGACTGGGTTATCATATAATCTTGATGAAGGAGGGAATTCTGCTGAAATTTCAGTGAGATCAGTGATGTGATAGACTTAAAGCAAAATAGGCTCTGTATAAAAGAGTCAATGCCATGTCCAGACTGCATAATGGACCTGGGGTCCTATTTCCTTGGAAAATACAAAGTTAAATGTAAAATGACATATTCAGAAACCCCTCATGCGAAAGTCTGCATCTGAGTTGCAAACAACTGCTGCTCAGCATCAAAGTCACTTTCATTCTTTCTGATGTGATTTCAGACTACACAATTTCTGACAGCCTATGACTTTAAAAGACAAAGTGTCATAATGAGTAAGAAAGCAGTAGTTGCTCAAAACGGGTAATTATGACATTTTACAGCTGCAGAATGACCTTAGAAGAAATATTGTTTGCTGTTAATTTTTCAATGGGTTTTATCTGTGTCTATTCTAGCTTGAGGTGTGGAAGGGCAGAATTTTGCTTTCTCAGTATAAGCTAATTTTTACTTTCTCGAACTCCATCAAAAAGAAAATTTTACATCAGTCTGGCTTAATGTTATTTTCTCAATGTCTTTCAGGTAAAGAATATGAGGCTTATGATTTCTGGTTTCCATTGTATGCATCAGTCTGTTATCTTAGAATCCGCAATTTCTGGGTATTATGTATTAGGTTTCCAATTTCGTCTAAATTATGAATAGAGTTGGTCTGGGATGGTGCAATTGAAATAAATGGGTACTCTTTTAGCTCCCTAGGAACTTTTTGCAATAAAAATAAAACTTTAGTTATAGTAATAGTTTCTTCAGTTTAACAAAGTTCAGTTTCTGAATAAAGGATACTTAAGTGAATTTACTTTCACCAAGATCAAAATGCCCTCAACATTCTTAGAAGTTGTTTTAGTCTGTTTGTTTCCATATAAAGGAATACCCAAGGGTGGGTAATTTATAAAGAAAAGGGTTTATTTGGCTCACAGTTCTGCAGTTAGTATAAGAAGCACACTGCCAGTATCTGCGTCTTGTGAGGGCCTCAGGCTGCTTCTATTCACAGTGAAAAGGAAAGAGCACCAGTATGTGTAGAGACTACATAGCAAGAGTAGGAGAGGGAAGGGGCCGTGCTCTTTTTTTTTTTTTTCTGAGATGGAGTCTCGCTTTGTCGCCCAGGCTAAAGTGCAGTGGTGCAATCTTGGCTCACTGCAAGCTCCACTTCCGGGGTTCACGCCATTCTCCTGCCTCAGCCTCCCGAGTAGCTGGGACTACAGGTGCCCACCACCACGCCCAGCTAATTTTTTTGTATTTTTAGTAGAGACGGGGTTTCACTGTGTTAGCCAGGATGGTCTCGATCTCCTGACCTCGTGATCTGCCCACTTCAGCCTCCCAAAGTGCTGGGATTACAGACGTGAGCCACTGTGCCCGGCCCATGCTCTTTTTAACAGCCAGCTCTCGTGGGAACTATTAATAATAGAGGGAGAACTCACTCATTACCGTGAGGATGGCACCAAGCCATTCATGAGGGACCCAGCCCCATGACACAGGCACCTCCCATTAGGCCCCATCTCCAACATGGGGATCAGTTTTGAACATGAGGTTTGGGGGGAAGGCATCAAAACTATTGCAGCAGTTTTATGTTTCAAAGCTTAATTAACACTTCCACATTCTACAATCAATATTTCATTCGTTCTTCATGCCACACAAACCTCTGATTTTTTATGATTATTTACCTGATTTTCCCCTGGGAGAGAAGAAAAAGATCATCTTTCTGGCAGTATTTTTTTTTTCCTTTGCACCATTTAATAAGAAAAGAGTGGAATGTACATTTTCTGGGATACTTTGGACTTCAATAAAACACCCATGATAGTCACCACAACCCTATCAAACTAAGCAGATAGCATTTAGAACACTGAATAGAAACTTACTCTCTCTCACAGTTTGAAAGGAGGCAAGGAGCCTCAATGTTGTTCTTTTAAAAATACACAGTGCCAATTGGTAGGTGCTGGAAATGGAGCCTAGCAATGGAGCCACTCCAGGCATATATACTCCTTTGTGAGGGGAAGGTGCAGTGAACCTGGTTTAGCAAATTTACCATCCCACCCAAGAGCCAATGGGAGCAGCCCTTCTGGAAGACCAGTAAAGTCAGTAGCACAAGACCAGGCCCCCAAAGGGTGCTTGGCAATGCTCTATTCTGAGGCCCTACAAGAGATAACCCATACCTGTCAATTCTCTGCAAATTTCCACCTCCATCTCATAAGTGAAGTATTTTTTTAAAAGAGTGGCAGAAATAACTCCCCATGGCATCCTTTTCAAATACTGGTGGGTCAGTGGAATTGGCATCTGTACAGAGGGTCCATGTTATTATTTGGGGAACATGGCAGCAGGGAAAGATCTGATTCAACACTTGTATTATCCAGACCGCTGTACTTTAGGGCACTCTTGATCCTGAAGCTATTTTCTTTCTTTCTTTTTTTGTTTTCTTTATTATACTTTAAGTTCCAGGGTACATGTGCACAATGTGCAGGTTTGTTACATATGTATACATGTGCCATGTTGGTGTGCTGCATCCATTAACTCGTCATTTACATTAGTTATATCTCCTAATGCTATCCCTCCCCCACCCCGCCTCCCCCAACTCCACGACAGGCCCCAGTGTGTGATGTTCCCCACCCTGTGTCCATGTGTTCTCATTGTTCAATTCCCACCTATGAGTGAGAACATGCAGGTTTTTTTTTTGTTGTTGTTGTTGTTTGTCCTTGCGATAGTTTGCCGAGAATGATGGTTTCCAGCTTCATCCATGTCCCTACAAAGGACATGAACTCATCCTTTTTTATGGCTGCATAGTATTCCATGGTGTGTATGTGCCACATTTTCTTAATCCAATCTATCATTGATGGACATTTGGGTTGGTTCCAAGTCTTTACTATTGTGAATAGTGCTGCAATAAACATACGTGTGCATGTGTCTTTATAGCAGCATGATTTATAATCCTTTGGGTATATACCCAGTAATGGGATGGCTGGGTCAAATGGTATTTCTAGTTCTAGATGCTTGAGGAATCGCCACACAGTCTTCCACAATGGTTGAACTAGTTTACAGTCCCACCAACAGTGTAAAAGTGTTCCTATTTTTCCACATCCTCCCCAGCACCTGTTGTTTCCTGACTTTTTAATGATTGCCATTCTAACTGGTGTGAGATGGTATCTCATTGTGGTTTTGATTTGCATTTCTCTGATGGCCAGTGATGATGAGCATTTTTTCATGTGTCTGTTTGCTGTGCAAATGTCTTCTTTTAAGAAGTGTCTGTTCATATCCTTTGCCCACTTTTTGATTGGGTTGGTTGTTTTTTGGGGTTTTTTTTGTTTGTTTTTTTGAGACGGAGTCTCGCTTTGTCGCCCAGACTGGTGAGCAGTGGCGCGATCTCAGCTTACTGCAAGCTCTGCCTCCCGGGTTCACGCCATTCTCCTGTCTCAGCCTCCTGAGTAGCTGGGAGTACAGGCGCCTGCCACCACACCCGGCTAAATTTTTTGTATTTTTAGTAGAGACGGGGTTTCACCGTGTTAGCCAGGATGGTCTCGATCTCCTGACCTCGTGATCCGCCCGCCTTGGCCTCCCAAACTGCTGGGATTACAGGTGTGAGCCACCGGGCCCGGCCATTTGTTTTTTTCTTGTAAGTTTGTTTGAGTTCTTTGTAGATTCTGGATATTAGCCCTTTGTCAGATAAATAGATTGCAAAAATTTTCTCCCATTCTGTAGGTTGTCTGTTCACTCTGATGGTAGTTTCTTTTGCTGTGCAGAAGCTCTTTAGTTTAATTAGATCCCAATTGTCTATTTTGGCTTTTGTTGCCATTGCTTTTGGTGTTTGAAACATGAAGTCCTTGCCCATGCCTGTGTCCTGAATGGTATTGCCTAGGTTGTCTTCTAGGGTTTTTATGGTTTTAGGTCTAACATTTAAGTCTTTAGTCCATCTTGAATTAATTTTTGTATAAGGTGTAAGGAAGGGATCTAGTTTCAGCTTTCTACATATGGCTAGCCAGTTTTCCCAGCACCATTTATTAAATAGGGAATCCTTTCCCCATTTTTTGTCAGGTTTGTCAAAGATCAGATGGCTGTAGATGTATGGTATTATTTCTAAGGGCTCTGTTCTGTTCCATTGGTCTATATCTCTGTTTTGGTACCAGTACCATGCTGTTTTGGTGACGGTAGCCTTGTAGTATAGTTTGAAGTCAGGTAGCGTGATGCCTCCAGCTTTGTTCTTTTTGCTTAGGATTGTCTTGGCAATGCGGGCTCTTTTTTGGTTCCGTATGAACTTTAAAGAAGTTTTTTCTAATTCTGTGAAGAAAGTCATTGGTAGCTTAACGGGGATGGCATTGAATCTATAAATTACCTTGGGCAGTATGGCCATTTTCACGATATTGGTTCTTCCTATCCATGGGCATGGAATGTTCTTCTGTTTGTTTGTGTCCTCTTTTATTTCATTGAGCAGTGTGGTTTGTAGTTCTCCTTAAAGAGGTCCTTCACATCCCTTATAAGTTGGATTCCTAGGTATTTTATTCCTTTGAAGCAATTGTGAATGGGAATTCACTCATGATTTGGCTCTCTGTTTGTTATTGGTGTATAAGAATGCTTGTGATTTTTGCACATTGATTTTGTATCCTGAGACTGCTGAAGCTGCTTATCAGCTTAAGGAGATTTTGAGCTGAGATGATGGGGTTTTCTAAATACACAATCATGTAATCTGCAAACAGGGACAATTTGACTTCCTCTTTTCCTAACTGAATACTCTCTATTTCTTTCTCCTGCCTGATTGCCCTGGCCAGAACTTCCAACACTATGTTAAATAGGAGTGGTGAGAGAGGGCATCCTTGTCTTGTGCCAGTTTTCAAAGGGAGTGCTTCTAGTTTTTGCCCATTCAGTATGATATTGGCTGTGGGTTTGTCATAAATAGGTCTTATTATTTTGAGATATGTCCCATCAATACCTAATTTATTGAGAGTTTCTAGCATTAAGGGCTGTTGAATTTTGTCAGAGGCCTTTTCTGCATCTATTGAGACAATCATGTGGTCATGTGGTTTTTGTCTTTGGTTCTGTTTATATGATGGATTACGTGTATTGATTTGCGTATGTTGAACCAGCCTTGCATCCCAGGGATGAAGCCCGCTTGATCATGGTGGATAAGCTTTTTGATGTGCTGCTGGATTCGTTTGCCAGTACTTTATTGAGGATTTTTGCATTGATGTTCATCAGGGATATTGATTCTCTTTTTTTGTTGTGTCTCTGGCAGGCTTTAGTATCAGGATGATGTTGGCCTCATAAAATGACTTAGAGAGGGTTCCCTCTTTTTCTGTTGATTGGAATCGTTTCAGAAGGAATGGTACCAGCTCCTCCTTGTACCTCTGGTAGAATTCGGCTATGAATCTGTCTGGTCCTGGGACTTTTTTTGCTTGGTAGGCTCTTATTGCCTCAATTTCAGAGCCTGTTATTGGTCTATTCAGGGATTCAACTTCTTCCTGGTTTAGTCTTGGGAGGGTGTATATGTCCAGGAATTTATCCATTTATTCTCGATTTTCTAGTTTGTTTGCATAGAGGTGTTTATAGTATTCTCTGATGGCAGTTTGTATTTCTGTGGGATCGGTGGTGATATCCCCTCTATCAGTTTTTATTGCATCCATTTGATTCTTCTCTCTTCTTTATTAATCTTGCTAGCAGTCTATCAATTTTGTTGATCTTTTCAAAATACCAGCTCCTGGATTCATTGATCATTTGAAGGGTTTTTTGTATCTCTGTCTCCTTCAGTTCTGCTCTGATCTTCATCATTTCTTTCCTTCTGCTAGCTTTTGAATGTGTTTGCTCTTGCTTCTCTAGTTGTTTTAATTGTGATGTTAGGGTGTCAATTTTAGATCTTTCCTGCTTTCTCTTGTGGGTATATCGTGCTATAAGTTTCCCTCTACACACTGTTTTAAATGTGTCCCAGAGATTCTGATACGTTATGTCTTTGTTCTCATTGGTTTCAAAGAACGTCTTTATTTCTGCCTTCATTTCGTTATGTACCCAGTAGTCATTCAGGAGCAGGTTGTTCAGTTTCCATGTAGTTGAGTGGTTTTGAGTGAGTTTCTTAATCCTGCATTCTAGTTTGATTGCACTGTGGTCTGAGAGACAGTTTGTTATAATTTCTGTTCTTTTACATTTGCTGAGGAGTGCTTTACTTCCAACTATGTGGTCAATTTTGGAATAAGTGCAATGTGGTGCTAAGAAGAATGTATATTCTGTTGATTTGGGGTGGAGAGTTCTGTAGATGTCTATTAAGTCTGCTTGGTGCAGAGATGAGTTCAACTCCTGAATATCCTTTTTAACTTTCTGTCTCATTGATCTGTCTAATGTTGACAGTGGGGTGTTAAAGTCTCCCATTATTATTGTGTGGGAGTCTAAGTCTCTTTGTAGGTCTCTAAGGACTTGCTTTATGAATCTGGGTGCTCCTGTATTGGGTGCATATATATTTAGGATAGTTAGCTCTTCTTATTGAATTGATCCCTTTACCATTATGTAATGGCCTTCTTTGTCTCTTTTGATCTTTGTTGGTTTAAAGTCTGTTTTATCGGAAACTAGGATTGCAACCCCTGCCTTTTTTTTGTTTTCCATTTGCTTGGTAGATCTTCTTCCATCCCTTTATTTTGAGCCTATGTGTGTCTCTGCACGTGAGATGGGTCTCCTGAATACAGCAGACTGATGGGTCTTGACTCTTTATCCAGTTTGCCAATCTGTGTCTTTTAATTGGAGCATTTAGCCCATTTACATTTAAGGTTAATATTGTTATGTGTGAATTTGATCCTGTCATTATGATGTTAGTTGGTTATTTTGCTTGTTAGTTGATGCAGTTTCTTCCTAGCATCAATGATCTTTACAGTTTGGCATGTTTTTCAGTGGCAGGTACCAGTTGTTCCTTTCCATGTTTAGTGCTTCCTTCATGAGCTCTTGTAGAGCAGGCCTGGTGCTGACAAAATCTTTCAGCATTTGCTTGTCTGTAATGGATTTTATTTCTCCTTCACTTATGAAGCTTAGTTTGGCTGGATATGAAATTCTGGATTGAAAACTCTTTTCTTTAAGAATGTCGAATATTGGCCCCCACTCTCTTCTGGCTTGTAGAGTTTCTGCCGAGAGATCTGCTATTAATCTGATGGGCTTCCCTGTGTGGGTAACCTGACCTTTCTCTCTGGCTGCCCTTAACATTTTTTAGTTCATTTCAACTTTAGTGAATCTGAAAATTATGTGTCTTGGAGTTGCTCTTCTCGAGGAGTATCTTTGTGGCGTTCTCTGTATTTCCTGAATTTGAATGTTGGCCTTCCTTGCTAGGTTGGGGAAGTTCTCCTAGATAATATCCTGCAGAGTGTTTTCCAATTTGGTTCCATTTTCCCCATTACTTTCAGGTACACCAATCAGACGTACATTTGATCTTTTCACATAGTCCCATATTTCTTAGACGCCTTGTTTGTCTCTTTTTACTCTTTTTTCTCTAAACTTCTTGCTTCATTTCATTCATTTCATCTTCAATCACTGATCTCCTTTCTTCCACTTGATCGAATCGGCAAGTGAAGCTTGTGCATTCATTACATTGTTCTCGTGCCATGGTTTTCAGCTCCATCAGGTCATTTAAGGACTTCTCTACACTGGTTATTCTAGTTAGCCATTTGTCTAATCTTTTTTCAAGGTTTTTAGCTTCTTCGCGATGGGTTCAAACTTCCTCCTTTAGCTTGGAGAAGTTTGATCTTCTGAAGCCTTCTTCTTTCAACTCGTCAAAGTCATTCTCTGTCTGGCTTTGTTCTGTTGCTGGCAAGGAGCTGTGTTCCTTTGGAGGGGGAGAGGCACTCTGATTTTTAGAATTTTCAACTTTTCTGCTGTTTTTTTCCCCATGTTTGTGGTTTTATCTACCTTTGGTCTTTGATGATGGTGATGTACAGATGGGATTTTGGTGTGGATGTCCTTTCTGTTTGTTAGTTTTCCTTCCAACAGTCAGGACCCTCAGCTGCAGGTCTGTTGGAGTTTGCTGAGGGTGCACTCCAGACCCTGTTTGCGTGGGTATCAGGCAGCGGAGGCTGCAGAACAGCGAATATTGCTAAACAGCAGATGTTGCTGCCTGATTGTTCCTCTGGAAGCTTCATCTCAGAGGAGTACCCGGCCATGTGGGGTGTCAGTCTGCCCCTACTGGGGGTTGCCTCCCAGTTAGGCTACTCGGGGGTCAGGGACCCACTTGAGGAGGCAGTCTGTCCGTTCTCAGATCTCAAACTCCATGCTGGGAGAACCACTACTCTCTTCAAACCTGTCAGACAGGGACATTTAAGTCTGCAGAGGTTTCTGCAGCCTTTTGTTCAGCTATGCCCTGCCACCAGAGGTGGAATCTACAGAAGCAGGCAGGCCTCCTTGAGCTGTGGTGGGCTCCACCCAGTTCGAGCTTCCTGGCCACTTTGTTTACCTACTCAAGCCTCAGCAATGGCGGGCACCCCTCCCCCATCCTTGCTGCCGCCTTGCAGTTCAGTCTCAGACTGCTGTGCTAGCAATGAGCAAGGCTCCGTGGGTGTGGGACCCTCCAAGCCAGGTGCAGAATATAATCTCCTGGTGTGCCATTTGCTAGACCGTTGGAAAAGCACAATATTAGGGTGAGAATGACCCGATTTTCCAGGTGCCATCTGTCACAGCTTCCCTTGGGTAGGAAAGGGTATTCCCTGACCCCTTGCTCTTCCCAGGTGAGGTGATGCCTCGCCCTGCGTCAGCTTACACTTGGTGGGCTGCACCCACTGACCTGCACCCACTGTCCGACAAGCCCTAGTGAGATGAACCCAGTACCACAGTTGGAAATGCAGAAATCACCCGTCTTCTGCATTGCTGATGCTGAGAGCTGTAGACTGAAACTGTTCCTATTTGGCCATCTTGGAACCGCCCCTCTGGCAGTATTTTTAATGACAGTTTTACTAAGGTGTAATTCACATATCATAAAATTCATAAAGTATTCATTTCAGTGGTTTTTAAATGTATTCACAGATAACCGTCACTATGTGGAATTCCAGAACATTCCGTCACCCTCAAAAAGAAACCCCATACCTACTAGCAGTACTCAATTCCCCCTCCTTACAGCCTCTGACAACCACTAATCTTTTCATCTCTATAGATTTGCCTATTCTGGACATTTCATATAAATGGAATGATATAATATGTGGTCCTTTGAGACCGTCTTCTTTCATTTTAGCATAATATTTTCAAGGCTTATGTGTGTTGTAGCTTGTGTCAGTACTGTATTCCTTTTTGTGGCCAAATAATATTCCAGTTGTATGGATATAGCACATACTGCTTATCCATTTATCAGTTGATGAGTATTTGAGTTGTTTCCACTTTGGGGCAATTAATAATGATGCTAATACATTTGTGTATATGTTTTTGTGTGAGCATATGTTTTCATTTCTCTTGGTATATACCTAGGGTTGGAATTTTGCTGGATTATATGATAATTCTGTTAAACCATTTGGGGAACTGTCAGATTGCTTTCCAAAGCAGCTGCCCCATATTACATTCCTACCAGCAGTGTATGAGTGTTGCAATTGCTCTACTTCTTCAACAACACTTAATATTGTCTGGCTTTTTTTATTATACACATCTCATTGGGTGTGAAGTGGTATCTTACTGTATCTTATGGATTTTATTTTCCTAATTACTAAGGACTTTGAGCATCTTCTCTTGAGCATACTTATTGGCCATTTGTGTATCTCCTTTGGAGAAATGTCTATTCAAATCCTTTGACCATTTTTTAATTGGGTTATTTGTTTATATGTAAACGCAAATCCCTTTTCAGATAAATGGTTTGTAAATATTTTCTCACATTCTTTGGTTGCCTTTTTGAGTTTTTAATGATGTCCCTTGAAGCACAGAAGTTTTTAATTTTGATGAAGTCTAAATGATCTGTTCTTGTCTTTTGTCTATTGTGCTTTTGGTGTCATATCTAATAATTCATTGCCAAATCAAAGGTCATGAAGATGTTCCTCTTTCCTTCTTACAGTTTTATAGTTTTACTACTTACATTTAGGTTTATAGTCCATTTTGAGTTAAGTTTTGTTTATGATATGAGGTAGAGATTCAACTTCATTCTTTGGCATGTGAATATTCAGTTGTCTCAGCACTGTTTGTTGAAAAGACTATTCTCTACTCATTGTCTTAGTACCCTTATTGAAAACCAACTGACTATTATAGTAGGGATTTATTCCTAGACTGTCAGTTGTATTCCATTGATAGAAATGTCTATCCTAATGTCAGTACCATACTGTCTTGAGCACTGTATCTTTGAAGTAAGTTTTGAAAGTACCTTTGAAGTAAGTTTTGAAATTAGGAGGTATGAGTGCCTCAGCTTTCTTCTTTTTCAATATTGTTTTGAAAAACAAATTCATTTCCAAATGAATTTTAGGATCAGCTTTTCTATTTCAGAAAAAACAAGCCAGATGGAATTTGCGTAAGTCTTGTGTTGAATCTGTTGATCAATTTGGAGAGTAATGCTATATTAGCAAGATTAAGTCTTCCATACTTCAACATGGGTTGTCCTCCCATTTATTTATGTATTCTTTAGTTTCTCTCAGTTTTGTAGTTTTATAGTTTTCAGTGTGCATATTTTACGCATCTTTTGTTAACTTCATTCCTGTGTTTTCTTATTTTTGCTGTTATAAATGATTTTTTTTCTTAATTTCTTTTTGAAATAGTTATTGGTAGTGTATACAAATAATTGACTTACACACACACATATAGATCTTGTATCCTGAACCTTGCTGAACTAGCTTATTAGTTCTAATAGAACTAAATTGTGTGTGTGTGCACCTGGATTTCTTAGGGTTTTTTATATGCAAGATAACATTAACTATATAGAGAGATTATATCATTTGCAAATAGAAATTTGCTTTGTCCTTTCCTATCTGGATACTTTGTATTTCTTTTCCTTTTCTAATTTCCCTTGCAAAAATGTAGAATATAATGTTGAATAGAAGTGAGAAGGAATGGCTGGACATGGTGGCCCATGCCTGTAATCCCACACTTTGGGAGCCTGAGGTGGGTGGCTCACTTGAGGACAGGGGTTTGAGACCAGCCTGGCCAACATTGTGAAACCCCGACTCTACTAAAAAATACAAAAATTAACCAGGCGTGGTGGCGCACACCTGTAATCCCAGCTACTTGGGAGGCTGAGACAGGAGGATCCCTTGAACTGGCGGGGTGGAGGTTGCAGTGAACCGAAATTGCACCACTGTACTCCAGCCTGGGTGATAAGCAAGATCCTGTATCCAAAAAAAAAAAAAGAGAGAGAGAGAGAAAGAAAAGTGAGAAGGGACATTGTTGTCCTGTTTATGATCACATTCAGCTGTTTACCATTAAGTATGATGTTAGATGTAGTTTTTCACAGAGAGTCTTTATCGGGTTGATGATGTTTGCTTCTATTTTTAGTTTGTTGAATTATGTCAAATGCATTTTTGAATCTATTAAGATGATTGTGCAGTTCTTTATTCTATTGATTGATTTTTTGTTTTACATAAAATACAAAACCTTGTATTCCTAAGATCATTTCCATTTGGCTGTAGTATATGCTGCATTTAATTTGTTGCTGAACCCACTTTGTTAGTATTTTGTTGAGAATTTTGTGTCTATATTCATAAGGATACTGGTCTGTAGTGTTCTTCTGATGTCTTTGTCTAGTTTAGGTAATATTGGACTCATAAAGTGGGTTTGGAATTGTTCCCTTCCATTTTTTGGAAGAGTTAGTGAAGGATTGGTATTAATTCTTCTTGAAATGTTTGGTATAATTCACATGAAGCCATTTGAACCTAGGCTTTTATTTGTGGGAAGTTTACTTGTTATGGATCTATCCAGATTTCCTGTTACACTGAGTCAGTTTTGGTAGTTAATGCCTTTCTAAGAATTTGTCCAGTTCATCTAAGTTCGCATACCATTGTTCATAGTGTTCCTTTATAATCCTCTTATTTCTTTAAGGTCAGTAGGAATGTCTTCTTTTTCATTCTGATTTTAGTAATCTGTGTCTTCTCTCTTTTTTTCTTAGTCCCTCTAGCTAATGGTTTGCCATTTTTTAATCTTTCCAAATAATCAACTTTTGCCTATTATATCCTCTGCTGTTTTTCTGTTCTCTATTTTATTTCCATTCTAATATTTATTGTTTCCTTCGTTCTGCTTTCTAAAAAATTTAGTTCACTCTTCCTTCTCTAGTGCCTTAAGGTATAACTTTAGGTTATTGATTTTTTCTTTTTAAATTGTAGACATTTTATAGCTATAAATTTCCCTCTGAGCACTGCTTTCACTTTGTCCGACTACTACTGTTGAATTATCTCTTTGCCCCTTCAATTTTATACATTTTTGCTTCCTGTATTGTGGGACTGTTTTGTTAGGTGAGTATATGTTTAAATTTGTTATGTTTTACTGATACATCTATTTCAATTATACTTTTCAACTCCAAAATTTCCATTTAGTGAAATATCATTCTCACAATTTCTTTTAAATCTTTATACATGGTTTTATTTAGGCCTTTGAACATACTTATAATAGCAGCCTTAATGTCTTTGTTTAATAAGTACAACATCTTGACTTCCTTGGAGGTAGTTTCCATTGATGCTTTATTTTTTACTGTGTGTGGGTCCATGCTTTCATGTTTCTTTGTGTGTTTTAATAATTTTTGGTTGAAAACCAGTTAGTTATTTTAAATAATATAATGTGGCAACTCTGGAAATCAGATTCTCCCCTCTCTAGGGTTTGTTGTTGCAGTTGTTGGTGGCACTGCTGCTGTTTTTGTTTAGAAACTTTCCTGGAGCAATCTGTAAAGTCTGTATTCTTTATCATGTATAGCCACTAAAATACCTGCTTGGTTAACATGGTGATTAGTTAATGATGAGACAGATTTCTTTATGCCTTAAACCAGTAAGTCTTCAGCAACTGCCAGAGGGATCTTTGTATGTGTTGGGCATACATTTTCCTCTTAGGCAGGCAGGTTACAACTCTGCCTTAGTCACTTCTTGCTTGTACAGAGCCTCAAGGTAAACCATAGATGAGAGATGAGGGCCTTTTCAGGTTTTTCCTGGGGCTGAGTTCTTGGTGGAAAAAGAAAACAAAACCCAGTACATTGGTTACAGTTTGAATTACACACATGTCAAGTGATTAACAATAAAGTTTATGAACTCATCATCTCCTACATTCGCCGTGTTTTATTATTAGCAGTATTATCTAAAACATACTTCAGAAACCTAAAGGTTGAAAATTCCAAAGGGATATGTATACATAAGACATGTATGACAAGCATACATATCTAAGTGGTAGAAAAACACCCCAGAGGAAATCTTTCTTCTGATCTAGAACAGACCTTAGCCAGATATGATCTAAGTTGACTTCTTTGCCTGAGTAGTCAGCTACTCAGGGCTCTTAGTTTTCTAGGCCATGGATCAGAGTGATTACAAGGTTACAAGCTGGAATTCTCAATACAGACTGCTTGGATTTGAATCTAGACTCTTCTGCTTCTTTGACCTTGGGCAAGACACCTAACATCTCTGTGCCTCACTTTCCTTATTTGTAAATAGCACCTTCCTTACTGTGATGATTCATTCAATACATTATAAGCCCCTAGAGCAGTCTCTGATACTTGATAAGCATTATACTCACAGAAGTGGGAAGAGTAGTTTGAATCCCTTAAACCTATTGCCCTCTTAACCAGTTAACCCATGAACAATCACATTTCATCTGTAACCCTTCTCTCACTCATTATTTTGATACAAATACAAAATATTATATTATTTAATCTATTTTATTATATATCTCTGATTGACAGTTTTTAAAATTCCTAGTGTTATATAATATTACTATTATTACAGCTAAAAAATGAACACTGAGCCTTTGTTTCACCAAATACTCATTTGGTATTTGTCTCCGCAGTTGATTCATATGGTGTAATTGGTTAATGCCGAGACCAGTTCAGCTGGGGAGACCCTAACCCAGCAGCACTAGAGGAATTAAAGACACACACACAGAAATATAGAGGTGTGAAGTGGGAAATCAAGGGTCTCACAGCCTTCAGAGCTGAGAGCCCCAAACAGAGATTTACCCACATGTTTATTAACAGCAAACCAGTCATTAGCATTGTTTCTACAGATATTAAATTAACTAAAAGTATCCCTTATGGGAAACGAAGGGATGGGCCAAATTAAAGGAATAGGTTGGGCAAGTTAACTGCAGCAGGAGCATGTCCTTAAGGCACAGATTGCTCATGCTATTGTTTGTGACTTAAGAATGCCTTTAAGTGGTTTTCCACCCTGGGCGGGCCAGGTGTTCCTTGCCCTCATTCCAGTAAACCCACAACCTTCCAGCGTGGGTGTTAGGGCCATTATGAACATGTTACAGTGCTGCAGAGATTTTGTTTATGGCCAGTTTTGGGGCAAGTTTATGGCCAGATTTTGGGGGGGCTTGCTCCCAACATGTCCCCCTTCTTTGATTTGCAAAGAGATACAAGCAAGGGCAGCTTTGTCACAGTGAGCTACTTCTTGCAGGAGTTGGGATCCACATCTGCTGACTACAAAGACAAACAACACAGATTAAAAAAAAATCATCATTGAAATTACAGAGCTTCCAAGTGTTTTTATCCATTTTAATGGGTTACTAGCTGCTAATTTGTCTGCAGCTCCTTTAAGCACTCCAGTTCCTGGCATTAAGGTCAGGTGTGCCTGGAATGCTTTAAATATTTGTTCTTTTAATTTTGCTGTATCCAAAAACAAGTTTGTAGAGTGTCCTTCTAGATGCTTTTTTATTCTTTCCCAAATTTTGATCTTATTAAGAGCATTTAATAGTTTCCACAAATCCTTATGTTTAGCTCCTACAATGGACCATATCATTTGAGGTGGAGGTGCCACTATACCACCATGATTCCACATCATAGGAACTCTTGGCCATACTTCTTATCGTTTCTACTGTCTGACCATTTTGTTCAGATCATCTGAACATAGTGTGGCCGTGGCACGCAGACTGAGAGGTGCAATTCAAGCTAAACATCCCCTTAGGGGACCAATTAATGATTCCATAGGAATCGTTGTGCGACACCTCTGACTGTTCTGCAATGCAATCTTCCTAAACAAGTACGTTCATTTTGTCTAACTGGGTCCAATCCTGTTTACAAATAGGTTTTTGAGGGTGGTATGCCTCAATTATAGGAGCAGATTTGTTATGGTGAATACTGAGATCAGAAAGCATGTGTAACTGTGTCATAGAGTGATTGCATCCAGGCATTATTGCCAGCCAAGATTGATAAATATGCCCAATAAGTATAATTGTTCTCTGTGTCAGCCATTATTGAAGGAATACTCACAGCAGTGGTGATAACCACTATCGTAGCTACCATTAAAGTATTCATTGTGACTGGTTGTCCTGCTTTCCTCAGGTTTTCTTCCACCATCTGTGACAGCTTCTTCATCTGTCCCCAGGTGGGTGGCCATGATTGACAGGTGACATAACAGTTGGGTCCTCCTCAGCATCAGCCTTGACATGGCTACAACCGGGGGGGTCCTCGGAATCCTCCCAGAGTCTCTTCCTCGGCATCTGGCTCATAATAAGGTGTCAGGTGTCTTGATGGTATCCAAATCAGCTGTTGATTTTGGCCTGGAGAAACACAAGCATAACCTTTACCCCAAGTTATTATTTTACCTATTTCCCAACTTTTTGTTATTAGATCTCTCCATCAAACCAATAGTTTTGCTTCTGTCTTTGCAGCTGGTTTCTGTAGATGCTGTTCAGCTGCTGATAACATCTGGCCTTTGGGCAGGCTCAAGAAATTGAAAGTTAATAATGCTAGATTCAGTTGTATTTGCGAGGTTCTGTATTCTCTCTCTCCCCCTTTCTGCTTGTGCAACTGCTATTTAAGGGACAGATTCTTTCTTTCCACTATGGCTTGTCCTTGAAAATTGTACGGGATACCAGTAATGTGTTTAATATTCCACATAGAGAAAAATGTAGCTGGAGCTTGGCTAGTATAGCCTGGGGCATTATCTGTTTTAATAGAAGCTGAAATACCCATCACCTCAAAACACTGCAAAAGGTGAAGTTTAACACAGGCAGAAGACTCTCCTGATTGGCATGTAGCCCAGACAAAGTAAGAAAAATTGTGCACACATACATGTACATAAGCTAGTCTCCCAAACGAGGGAACATGTGTGACATCCGTTTGCCAAAGAGAGTTAGGTTCCAATCCTTGAGGATTAACTCCTCCTATAAAAGATGAGGAATGTACCATTTGGCAAGTTGGGCATCGCTGGATAATAGCTTTAGCTTCTTTCCAGGTAATGCTGTATCTGCATTTGAGACTAGAGGCATTAACACGGGTTAAATTGTGAAAGTCTAGAATTAGATATTGCGTTAGCAACTAGGCCGTCAGCCATTTGATTCCCTTCAGTCAAAGGTCCTGGAAGAGGTGTATGAGCCCTGATGTGAGCGATGTAACAAGGGTGCATTGTACTCCTAACTGCTGTTTGTAATTGGGTAAATAAAGTCATCAGTTGTTCATCTGTATGAAATTGTAACTGAGCATTTTCAGTTAACTGTGGGGAATGAACCACGTATGAAGAATCAGAAATCACATTAATAGGCATATCAAAAGCAGTCAATACCTCAATTACAACTACAAGCTCCGCTTTTTGACCTGAAGTATAGGGCATCTGGAAAACTTTATTTTTTAAGCCAAAATAAGAAGCTTTACCATTACTAGACCCATCTGTAAAACAATGAAAACACTTAGCAGGCTGCAGGTTGTTTACTTCAGGAATCGTAAATGCAAACCATTTACAGTCTTGCTCAACTAAAGGAATAGTAAAGAAACAGTGTTTTAAATCTGTGACTATTAAAGGCCAACTTTTTGGAATTATAGCAGGAGAAGGCAATCATGGCTGTAATGCTCCCATAGGTTGTATAACTAAATTGATGGTTCTTAAATCAGTTAACATTCTCCATTTACCTGATTTTTTTCTTAATTATGAAAACTGGAGAATTCCAAAGGGAAAATGTTGGAGCTATGTGCCCATTTTCTAATTGTTCAGTAACTAATTTCTCTAAAGCCTCTACTTTCTCTTTACTCAGTGGCCATTGTTCTATCCAAATTGGCTTATCTGTTAACCATTTTAAAGGTATAGGTTCCGGAGGCTTAACAATGGCTGCCATCAAAAATGATATCCTAATCTTTGGCAGGAACTTTTTAAACCTTGCAAATTTTTTTTCTAGTCCCGTACCAGGGACATACCCCATTTCATGCATCATATGTTGATTTTGAGGGCTATATAATTGTTCTGGAATTAGAACTTGTGCTCCCCATTGGTGTAAGAAATCTCTTCCCCATAAATTTATAGGTACAGAAGTTATAATTGGTTGAATAGTCCCAGGTTGTCCTTCAGTCACTTCACAATGCAAAATATAATTACTTTGATATACTTCGGCGGCTTTACCAACTTCAACTATGTTAAATTGAGCAGGTTGAATTGGCCATGTGGATGGCCAGTGCTGTAGAGAAATGACTGAAATGTCCACTCCTGTATCTGCCAAACCTTTAAATTTCTTTCCCTGAATAGTTATTTCACAGGTAGGGCGTTTATCAGTAATTTGATTTACCCAATAAACTGCTTTGCCTTGTTTGTTTGTGCTTCCAAATCCTCCTGTTTGTTTAATTTTACTTTTTCTCATTCCCACATATGGCATAATCAGGAGCTGTGCTATATGCTCTCCTGGCTCTGCTTTCCAGGGAACAGAAGTAGATATAACAATTTGAATTTCCTCATTGTAATCTGAATCAATCTCCTGTATGTATTTGTACCCCTTTTAAACTTAAAGTGGACCTTCCTAAAAGTAATTCTCTTGTGCCCCCGGCAAGGGTCCACAGACTCCTGTTGGGACCTTTTGTGGGGGTTTGCAGGCAGAAGGCTTACAGCTTTTGTGCAGCATAAATCTACTGTGGCACCACCGGCTGTGGCGGAGGACAGACATTGTACAAGGGTGAGGGAATGACCTGAGCTGGAATTGCCCCGGTTTAGAAGGGGGCCCAGGACAGGCCCCTCATGGCATTTCCCAAAATCGGGTTCCCTTCTTTATCAAACTTAGAGTGACATTGATTAGCCCAATGTTTTCCTTTTTCACATTTTGGACGTATTTCAAGATCAGCAGTTTTCTTTTTTCCCCTATCTGGCAGCCTGACTTGCTGATTTTTTTCTACATTCTTTTTTAGTATGACCATGCTTCCCACAGTTAAAACAAGCTCCAAGAAATGGAGTATTTCCTTTATCCACTCTCGGTCCTGCCATTGCCTGTGCCAACAAAGTAGCTTTATGCAGATTACCTAGGATACCATCACAGTCCTTGATATAATCAACTACATGTGCTTTCCCTCTGATAGGTCACAGAGCAGCCTGGCAATCAGGATTAGCACTGTCGAAAGCTAGTAACTGCAACACTATATCCTGAGCAGCCAAATCTGCAATCATCTTTTTAAGAGACTCCTGTAACTGAGCTGTGAAATCAACATATAGTTCTCTTGGTCCCTGTTTTATAGCACTAAAGGAAGGGTATTGTTCTCCACCTGAAGTGATTTTTTCCCAAGCTCTAATGCACACTGTTAAGCTGTTCTGTGGCATCATCCTGCATGACCAGTTGTGTATCTAAACCAACCCAGCCGCCAACCCCCAAAAGTTGGTCTGCAGTTATATTAATTTGAGGTTGGGCCTGGGCATTGTGAGCAGACTGAATGTAAGCTTCATTTGTGTACCAAGTTTTACATTGTAAGAACTGAGCAGGAGTTAGACAAGCTCGAGTAAGAGCGTCCCAGTCAGTAGGTATCATCTGACTGGAAACAGCAACATTCTTTAACAGTCCCAATACAAAAGGAGAACCTGGTCCATACTAATTTATAGCTTATTTAAATTCTTTGAGTAATTTAAAAGGAAAAGGCTCAAATGTAACTGTAATATTTCCCTGTTGATCTGGGGGGTGTATTCTAACAGGGAATTGCCAAGCCTCTAAATCACCCTCTCATCTAGCTTGCTGGATTCCTGCCTGAATAGAACTAAGAGCAGTTGCTCGAGGTGCTGCTCAAACAGTCACTGGGGCAACTACTTTTAACCCAGTGTCCTCCAGAAAAGAAAGATCTGGAGGGTTTTTTTCTTCAAAATAATATTGAAGGGGTGCAGAAGGGTAGGGATGAACCTCTCCCTCCTTTGCTGCTTTACCTTTAACTGGCAAATAAACATGCTCTGTAACCTCTTCTGTTACTTCACCATACTCTCCTTCCTCCTCATCATCAGTGTGAAAAAGTTCCAAGGTGAAAAGAACCAGACCCCACACTTGTCCCATTGTTACCCTAACGCTTCTGAGCTCCCCTTCTTACTCACCATGGGGATTGCTTTAACAGTACTTGGGTGTCCTCCAGCTTAGTTTTTCCATTCCAGCCATCGCTCCAGCAACCCTTCGACCTGGATTCAAGCCCCCACGAGTGGACACCACTTGCCGAGACCAGTTCAGTCAGGGAGACCCTAACTCAGCAGCGCTAGAGGAATTAAAGACACACACACAGAAATATAGAGGTGTGAAGTGGGAAATCAGGGGTCTCACAGCCTTCAGAGCTGAGACCCCTGAACAGATTTACCCACATATTTATTAACAGCAAACCAGTCATTAGTGTTGTTTCTATAGATATTAATTTAACTAAAAGTATCCCTTATGGGAAATGAAGGGATGGTCTGAATTAAAGGAATAGGTTGGGTTAGTTAACTGCAGCAGGAGCTTGTCGTTAAGGCACAGATCGCTCATGCTATTGTTTGTGGCTTAAGAACGCCTTTAAGCGGTTTTCCACCCTGGGCGGGCCAGGTGTTCCCTGCCCTCATTCCAGTAAACCCACAACCTTCCAGCGTGGGCGTTAGGGCCATTATGAACATGTCACAGTGCTGCAGAGATTTTGTTTATGGCCAGTTTTGGGGCCAGTTTATGGCCAGATTTTGGGGGACTTGCTCCCAACAGGTTAATATGCCTCTTAGGTCACTTTTAGTGTAGAAGTTTCCCCCTCTTTCTTTTACCGCTTTGTAACTGTTTATTAAAGAAACCAGGTTATTGGTAGTTTAGAGCTATGTTGTCTAATACAGAAGCCACTAGCTACATGTGACAGTGGACCACCTGAAGCATGACTAGTCCGAATTGAGATGGTCTGTCAATTTAAAACACACACCAGATTTCAAAGACAGTAATGGTAAGATAACGTAAACTATCTCATTAGGAGTTTTTATATTGATGCATTTTGAAATAACATTTTATATATTTGGATTAAATAAAACATTATTAAAACTAATTTTACTTGTTTCTTTTTGTTTTTAATGTGGCTACTAGAAAATATAAAATCACCTCTATGGCTTACTTTATATTTTATTGGACAGCATTAATTTAGAATTTCACAAGATACAGATTTTACTGATTACATCCCCATGGAATTATTTAACATGCCTCTTTGCCCATATCTGTATTGCCTTTAAATTGTTAGTCAGATCCTTGATCAGATTCAGAGTTTGATGTTTTTTTTTTGTTTTTGTTTTTTTTTAAACAGGGTCTCACTTTGTTGACCTCCTGGGCTCAAGGGATCCTCCCACATAAGCTTCCCAAGTAGTTGGGACCACAGGCACGCACCACCACGTCCAGCTAATTTATTCTATTTTATTTTTTGTAGAGATGGGGTCTTCCTATGTTGCCTAGACTTGTCTTGAACTCCTGGGCTCAAATGACCCTCCTGTCTTGGCCTCACAAAGTGCTGGGATTACAGACGTGAGTTACTGCACCCAGCTGAGATTTTGATTTTTTTAAAATATTTTCAGCAATGTCATTTCATATTGCTGGTACATACCACCAGAAAACGTATACTATCAAACTGAGGCCTTTCTTTTATGTTAGCAGCTGCTGATGATTCCTTAATTCATTAGAAGTTGCAAATTGTGATGTTCTAATTCTTTTGTTCCTTCTTCATTTGTTAGCTAGAGTACTTCCATACAGAGAAACCTTCCCTCATCAACTACTTAATTATGTTTGATTATAATACAAACTTATGTTTGCATAGGTAAGAAAGGATGAAAGTTTGATTCTTTCTCCTTACTTACCGGTTTCCAGGTATTCTCCAAAAATGATAGATGAGATTTTTAAAATAATGTATCATGAATATAACTGTATTAGCTATTTTTGAAATCCATTGCAATTATTATCCTTATTGATGCTCAAATTGTCACATCATTCGCCAGTGGAAGCCTCTTCAAGTTGTTTCCTGTGTCTCAGATATGACCCTAGTAGTCTTTGATAGCTTCCTTGCTTTTTGATGTGTCAGGGTGTTCCAGGCCCTGGTTCCTTTTAGGCGGAAGTAATATTTAGAGCCTACAGTCTGGTTTGCATAGTGCCACCTTATTAGTTATGGTTTCTGGGCCTTTTCAGTGGCTGAAGCTAGGAAATATTTTTTTCCCCTTAAAATGCTTCATGAATCTCTAGTGATAGTTCCTATTCAGATTCAGAACTATGGAGTTTTTAACCTAATCTTATCAATATTACATTTCTGTCTTCTTTCTCCCATGCCAAATGTATTAGTTCTCAATGGCATCAGTAGGCTGATTTGCTTTATCCAGCACTACACACACAACAGTTACATAATAGCATGTCTGTCACTGTAATTAATATGATTATTTATTGAAAATATTTTGGTTTTGTTTTTATTTTGCAGTTATTTTTCTCAGGGTGTATCTTGTGAGGTATATACAGAAAAGTTACGCTATTAAAATCACTCAAAATAGTTCCTCTCTAATGAATGAGTATGCTACCACCTGGTTTCATGTTACTCTTAATTTTTAGGGATTTTTAAAATTTTTTTATTTCATTTATAATATAAAGTATTTAAATGGTCCAAAAGTCAAATCTACAAAACAAATACCCAAAGGAGTCTAGCCTTCATTCCAGTCCTCTCTACTCCCTCTTTTCTCCAATAGGTAACCATTAAAAGTGTTTATGGCCTAGTCTTCCATTGTTTAATATGTGTACATATCCTGACCAAAGAACTTCCCCAAAGTTCCTTGATTTTTTATTTTTCTTTTTCAAAGAGAAAGCTTATAGTATTCTATATCCATAATGCAAATGATAAAATATATCTTTTAGTAAGTCATAGTCTATAGATTAGAACTGAAAGAAAATTGATATTTTAGATAAGCCAGGATTTTAAGGAAGAAAGATGATTTGGGTAGAAACTGCTCACTGTTATCAAATATTTTAAATACTTTCTAGGGAAGGAGGAAACCATGCTGTTTGACTCCAGATAATATAGTGGAGCCAATATTTATAATTTATAGGAAGCCAGACTTGGTCTGAAAAGAAATTCTGCTATCAGATGAAACTCTGAAGATTATATAGGCAGCATATTATGGTTTCAAGTTCTTGTCACTGGAGAGATTTATACATCCTCTAAGGGATGAACTGGTTGACCTACATAATCATTTGGTGATTCTGGTTTCTGAGGCTCTTCTCCAGTTTTTTATGTATACTTCTGCCTAACAAGTCTAATTGTATAGTCTCTAAATGATCACAGTGTAATTGTTTTAGGAATCAGTGACATTTAAAGATGTAGCTATAGACTTCACATTGGAGGAGTGGAGATTGATGGACCCTACACAGAGGAACCTGCACAAGGATGTGATGCTAGAGAATTACAGGAATCTGGTCTCCCTGGGTAAGGATAACTTCTCTTCTGTGTTGATTGATCTGCCCATTTGCCCGGGTTTGCCAAAGATAAAAGGCCTCTAAAGTATTTAACTGAAGTACTTGATCTTAGGGGCACATTGTTGGGTTATGCTATTCCTCACTCTTAACTACATGATCTGCCCATTGTAGAGTAAGAAACATACTTCTCTGGAATCTTGGAGATTGTTGACAACCCCACAGATTTTGGACTGAAGTATTTTCTAGTCACTTCCTTAAATGGAAGTTATCAGTACCTCTAGAAGAAAGAAACAAATGTATTCAATTTCTTTCTAAACTCACTAGATTATTCCCATAATCTGTTATCCCACCAAACCAGAATCATAGTTTGAGCTCCTTTGGGATGTCTTTGTAATTGTCTAAAACATCACTGTACAATATGGCAGGTACTAGTCACTTGTGCCTTTTTTTTTTTTTTTTTTGAGACAGAGTCTCGCTCAGTCACCCAGGCTGGAGTGCAGTGGTGGGATCTCGGCTCACTGCAAGCGCCGCCTCCCGGGTTCACACCATTCTCCTGCCTCAGCCTCCCAAGTAGCTGGGACTACAGGCGCCCACCGCCACGCCTGGCTATTTTTTGCATTTTTAGTAGAGATGAGATTTCACCGTGTTAGCCAGGATGGTCTCGATCTCCTGACCTCGTGATCCGCCCGCCTCAGCTTCCCAAAGTGCTGGGATTACAGGCGTGAGCCACCGTGCCCGGCCTCACTTGTGCCTTTTGAGCACTTGAAATTTGGCTAGTCCATCTGAAGAACTGAATTTTAGATTTTACTTAATTTTATTTAATTTAAATTCAAATTTAAATAGCCATATGTGACGATTGGCAACTGTATTGGACAGTGCGGCTCTAGAACTTCCTGTAATGGTCGTTCTACATGGAAGATTAAGAACTGAGACTGAATTTGGCAGGAGTTCTTGCTCATGGCTCCAATCAAATCCTATTTATTTTTCTCTGGACAGGGCTTGCAGTTTCCAAACCAGACATGATATCTCATTTGGAGAATGGGAAAGGACCATGGGTGACAATGAGAGAAATTTCAAGAATTCCCTATCCTGGTGAGTTAAACAGAACCAAGAAGATGGGATTTATTTGAAGTAACGGACTATAGGGGGATGTTCAACACAACATCTGAAAAAATTTTAGAGATATGTTTGTTCAAAGCTGTCTCAGAGGAAGAGATCCCCCATCTTGCTGCCTGTCTCTGTCACCCCCATCTTCTCTTATCCTCTCTCTCTGTTCTCCACTTTTGGGAACCATCTCATCCTATTCTGCTTTCCTAGGGACATGCTTTTCATAATTATTATTTTATTCTTCATTCAAACACAAAATATCCCTTTCAGGTCTATCTTCTCCAGTTATCTTTATGTTTCTCATTTGTTTCACCATTATCTGACATTTCTTCCTTCATTTACCTGAAAATGCTTTCATAACAGTCCCCACTGATTTCTCTTAAGGCAAACTTATTTACTCGTTATTTAGTTTTCTTCACCTGCAAGGCTGCAGAAACTTTGGAGGAACCCACCACCTGTCCTCCAGGTTCTTAACTAATTGAGAATACAAACAGGAAATCAGTTGAGAATCAAAATATAGTATTGATGTTTTTAATCAATATTATACATCTATATGCTGTGAACTGGCTTAGGTACAAGGGCTACAGAACCTAATAAAATGGACCAGGTCCCCGCCTTCATGAAGATTAAATTTTGAGAAACAGAAATTTGGCAAATAAATAAAAACAAACTAAATGGTGGTGCCATACCTCCCAGCTATGAGATAAATTGGAGGATAAGAAAGAGTAACTGGGGTGGGATGAGGACACCTGCTTCAAACAGGGTGGTCAGGGGAGCTTCTGAAGAGGTGACATTTGAGCTGAGACCTGAAGGGTCAGAAGCAGCAGCCAGGGAGGGGAAGAGGAAAAGGGAAGTATTCCAGGCTAGGGAACAACAATGCAAAGGATCTGATACAGCAAAGAAGGCCATGTGTTCTGGAAATCAAAAGGAAGCTGCTGTGACTAAAGTGAGCGGAAACTGGTACAGAATAAGATTAGAGATGTAGGAGCCTGCCTGTGCAGAGCTTTGTAGATGATCTAAGTGAGTTCCAAAGCACGGAGAGATTTTACTGCAGGGTTTTTAGAAAATAACCCTGTTTATAGAGATTGAACTTGAGGCCTAAAACAGGCAGTAAGTTAAAAGGTTGTTACAATAGTCTATCCAGGAGATGAGAGGAACTTTGGGTGATGGTAGTGGAGATGGAAAGAAATAAATAGATTCTGATTCATTTTATTATGATGCCATGAACAACCCACACATGCATTACATATTTTTATATATCAGATATTATTTATGCTTAAAAGATTGAGTGAAAAGTAGACATTAGAGATAGTTTTAGATAACTCTTTAGAAAGGGACTTTTTTTTCCCCTATGAAGAGGGAAAGAGAAATGGAGCAGTGGCTAAAGGAAAGAATGGAGTTAAGAAAAAACACTTGTTTTGTTTTTGAGATGGGAGCTGCTATGACATGTTTGAGTGCTGATAGGATCGCCTTAATGGAGAGAGCGACATTGATGTTGCAAGACAAAGATGAAGGACTAAAGTGTTTGACAGGGTTAAAGGAGATAAAATCTAGAATGGAAAGGGGGATTTACCTTTAATAGGTGGAGAGGTCACCTCCTATGTTGTAATACTGAGAAAGGTGGAGAAGATGGGTGCACCTGCAGGTCAGTTGAGGGCATGAAGATTGGGGCCGCTATTATGATAGCTGCCATATTTTCTAAAATGTGAGGCAAGATCATCAGCTTATGGTGAGGGAAGAAAAAGTAGTGAGAGAGGGAAAGTTATTTTTTATGGTAGTGGAATTCACCAGGGAAGCCATCTTGGCCTGAAGCTTTTATTGGGAAAAGTGTTTAATTATAGTTTGTATACCTTCAGTACTTAGGACTGTTCATATTTCCTATTTCTTTTTGTTTTAGTTTAGCAAATTATGTTTAGGGATTGTTCTGTTTAATTTTTAAATTTATTGGCATACTATCCTCTGCTTATCATTTAAATGTTTATACGCATCTGAAGTGATGTGCCACTTCTTATTCCTGATACTGGTTTTTTGTGTTTTCTTTATTTTATCTTACGCAGTCTTGCTAGAGTTTATCAATCTTACTTGACTTTTTTTTTTCTTTGAGACAAGGTCTCATTCTGTCACCCAGGCTGGAATGCAGTGGCATGATCATAGCTCACTGCAGCCTCGAACTCCTGGGCTCAAGTGATCCTCCTGCCTCATCCTCCTACATAGCTGGGATTAGAGGCACACACCACCACATAAGATTTTTATGTTTTGTAGAGGGGTCTCACTACGTTGACCAAGATGTTCTTGAACTCCTGGGCTCAAGCTGTCCTCCCACCTCGGCCTCCCAAATTGCTGGGATTTCAGATGTGAGCCACCATGCATGACATTACTTGGCTTTTAAAAACATTACTGTTTTTAGTCCTTTTTCTTGTATGTTTGAGTTTTATTACTTTCTGTTCTTTATTATTTTATTACATTCTTAGAGCTTAATTTGTGGATCTTTTCTAACCTCTTGAATTAGATACTTATATCATTGATTTTCAGCTGTTCTTTTCTAATTGTTTAGGGCTATCAGAACTGTATCACACTTTTTTATGTAGCATCTTCATAATTTTTGAGTGGAAAATATTTTATATTTCTATTGTGATATCTTTTATCCTTCAGTTATTTTTAAATGTTTTTCTTAATTTTGTGCCATTTGGGAATTTTCTAGCAATCTTGTTAACTTTAATTCTATTATGGTCAGACAAGATGCTCTGAATTATGTCAGTCTTTGCAGAATTTTGTAAGCATTTTATGCTCTTGAAAAAAAAAGTATAGCTTATACATATTAAGTATAATTTCTAGATGTGTCAGGAGATTAAGTTTGTTAATTACGTTGTTAAAATCTGTGTACTTACAGCGTATTCTATCAGTTGAGAAAGATTTTTTAAAGTCTGCTAGTGAGACTATGCATTTGTTTCCTATTTCGTTCATTTAATTTTTTTTTCTGTATTTGAAGCTGTGTTATTATGTAAATACAAAGTTATAATTGTTATCTTTATGGTAAATTGGCTTTTGTCATTATGAAGTATCTCATTTCTTAATGGTTTTTGCCTTAAAGTCTGTTTTGTGTGAAGTTAATATCACTACAGCATCTTTCTTTTGGTTGTTGTTTGTATGGTATACCTTTTTTCATCTGCTCACTTTCACCTTCTGTGTATTCTTGTACTTTTTGTCTTTATTTTATAAGTAGTATGTTGTTAATTTTTTTTTTTTTTTTTTTTTTTTGAGACTCAGTTTCGCTCTTGTTGCCCAGGCTGGAGTGCAATGGCGCAATCTCGGCTCACCGCAAACTCTGCCTCCTGAGTTCAAGCGACTCTCCTGCCTCAGCCTCCCAAGTAGCTGGGATTACAGGCATCTGCCACCACGTCCAGCTAATTTTTGTATTTTTAGTAGAGACGGGGTTTTACCTTGTTGGCCAGGTTGGTCTCGATCTCTTGACCTCAAGTGATCCACCCGCCTTGGCCTCCCAAAGTACTGGGATTACAGGCGTGAGCCACTGCGCCTGGCCTATTGTTAATATTTTAACCAATCTGACAGTTCTTGTCTTTTGGAGTGTTCAGTCTATTTATACATAGTACATTTACATTTAACTGTGAAAGCATTTTGCCTATTCTGTATTCTTTTTCTTCCCATTCATGCCTTTCTTTAGATTTATCACCTTTTATTGTTCTATTTGCCCTCTCTGATCACTTGGTAATCATAACATTTTAAATTATTTGTTCGGTGATTAACCCTGAGATGAAAGTCTGCATCCATGATTCAATAGTTATATATAGGTTTTTCCCTCTTCCCAAGCAATAAAAGGATCTTAGAACAGCTTATTCCATTTAACCTCACATATATTATTGAAATTATATATTTTAATTCTATGTATGTCAAATCACGTAAAATATTATTATTATGCTTTATGCAGTCAATGTTCATTTAAACTTACTCACATTTTTGCCTTTCCTTTCTCTTTGTTTTTTTCAATGCTGAGCTTGTATCTGAGATTATTTTTCTTCTGCCTAAAAAACTCTTTAATACTTCCTTTTACTCAGATATACTTGTGCCATATTCTCTTTTGTTTTTCTTTTTTTTTTTCCTTTGAGATGGAGTTTTGCTCTTGTTGCCCAGGCTGGAGTGCAATGCACGATCTTGGCTCACTACAACCTCCATCTCCCAGGTTCAAGCGATTCTCCTTCCTCAGCCTCCCGAGTAGCTGGGATTGCAAGCATATGCCACCATGTCAGGCTAATTTTGTGTTTTTAGTAGAGACGGGGTTTCTCCATGTTGGTCAGGCCAGTCTCGAACTCCTAGCCTCATGAGATCTGCCCGCCTCGGCCTCCCAAAGTGCTGGGATTACAGGCGTGAGCCACCATGCCTAGCCTCTTTTTTTTTTTTTCTAAAAATATTTTCATTTGACCTTCATTTTGGGAGGATATTTTTGGTAAGCTGGGAATTTTAGATTTGCGGTTACATTCTTTCAGCATTTCAAAGGTATCATTTATTGTTTTCTGTCTTATGAAGAACCTGTTGAGAAGTGAACCATCTGTCTAAACTTTTATATAAAAGGCAAGGCAGCAACATTTTCAGCTTTGTTGGATCATAAGGACTGTCTGCTGCAACTACTCCACTCTGCCATTTTAGCACCAAGGAATCCATAAGCAACACATTAACCAAGTAGTGTGGTTGTGCTCCACTAAAACTTCACTTACGGACTCTGAAATTTGAATTTCATACATTTTTAATGTGTCACAATATCATTCTTTTCATATATTTTTCAACCACTTTAAATGTAAAATTTGGCCAGGCGTGGTGGCTCATGCTTGTAATCCCAGCACTTTGGGAGGCCAAGGCAGGCAGATCACTTGAGGCCAGGAGTTTAAGACCAGCCTGGGCAACATGGTGAAACCCCATCTCTACTAAAAATACAAATTTTAGCTAGGCATGGTGGCACTGGCCTGTAATCCCAGCTACTCAGAAGGCAGAGGCACAAGAATCACTTGAACCCAGGAGGCGGAGGTTGCAGTGAGCTGAGATTGCCCACTGCACTCCAACCGGGGTGACAGAGTAAGACTCAGTCTCAAAATAAGTAAGTAAATAAATAAATAAATAAAATATAAAAAATCATTCTTATCTTGCTGGCTATACAGAAATAGACAGTGGGCCAAATTGGTTATAATTTGTAACCTCTGATCTAATTGTTGCTCGTTAAAGGACATCTGTCTTTGACCAGGTGTTGGGAGGCCGAGGTGGGTGGATCACTTGGGGTCAGGCATTCAAGACGAGCCTGGGAAACATGGCAAAATCCCATCTCTACTAAAAATACAAAAATTAGCCGGGTGTTGTGGCACACACCTGTAATCCTATCCACTGCACTCCAACCTGGGCGACAGAGCAAGACTCTTTTTTTTAAAGAAAAAAAAAAAAACCGGATATCTGTCTCTTTTTTTTTTTTTTTTTGAGATGGAGTCTTATTCTGTCGCTCAGGCTGGAGTGCAGTGGCATGAGCTCAGCTCACTGCAAACTCTGCCTCCCGGGTTCAAGTGATTCTCCTGCCTCAGCCTCCTGAGTAGCTGAGACTACAGGCACCCACCACCATGCTCAGCTAATTTTTGTATTTTTGGTAGAGACGGGGTCTCACTGTATTGGCCAGGCTGGTCTCGAACTCCTGACCTCAGGTGATCCGCCCACCTTGGCCTCCCAAAGTGCTGGGATTACAGGCGTAAGCCACTGTTCCTGGCCCTGTCTCTCTTTTTTTGGCTGCTTCTAAGAGTTCAGTTTTCAATGGTTTTACTACTGTGTACTTTAGTATAGTTTTCTTCATATTTCTCATGCTGAAGATTCATTTGGCTTCTATGATTTGTGACTTGATTTTTTTTTAATCTGTTGTGGAAAATTCTAATACATTATTTCTTTGACTTAGCTTCTGTCCATTCTCTGTCACTTCTCTTTTTAACCTTCTAGGACTCTGGTTACATCTGTGATAGACCTTTTCACCCTATCCTGGATGTCTCTTCTTCTTTTCTAATGTTTGCAAGTTTTTCATCATTTTTCTGCTTTCCAACTTCATATTCTTTTGGCCTTTTACATTTATTATTAGTTTCTGAATTCCAAATTGGTGCTACAGATGTTTTCTATAGCTTTTCTTCTTCTTTTATTTTATTTATTTATTTGAGATGGAGTGTCGCTCTGTCGCCCAGGCTGGAGTGCAATGGTGCAATCCCGGCTCACTACAACCTCCGCCTCCTGGGTTCAAGCAATTTTCCTTCCTCAGCCTCCCGAGTAGCTGGGATTACAGGCGTGTGCCACCACCACACCAGGCTAATTTTTGTGTTGAGGTGAGGTTTCACCATGTTGGCCAGGCTGGTCTCGAACTCCTGACCTCAGGTGATCCACCCTCCTCGGCCTCCCAAAGTGCTGGGATTACAGGAGTGAGCCACCATGCCCGGCCTTCTTTTATTTATTTTATTTATTTATTTGAGACAGGGTTTCACTTTGTCACCCAGGCTGTAGCGCAGTGTAGATCATAGCTCACTGTAGCTTCAACCTCCTGGGCTTCAGGGATCCTCCAGCTTTAGCCTTCCAAATATTTAGGACTACAAGTGTGTGCCACCATGCCCAGCTCACTTTTAATTTTTTGTAGAGATGGGGTCTCACTGTGTTGCCCAAGCTGGTCTTAAACTCCTGGGCTCAAGCAGTCTTCCTGCCTCAGCCTCCCAAAGTGCTGGGATTACGGGCATGAGCCACCACACCCAGCCTTATAGCTTTTTTTCTGACAGCAAAAGTTTTGTTTTCTTTTATCAGATATTGGCAATATAATATTCTACGACAGCAAAAAATATGCTCAAACTAATTAAAACTATTTAAAAGTAAGAGTGATAAATAGCAACAGCATGACAAAATATTAATTTAGATGTTATAAAAGTAAAATAATATAGACAAATCATACTGCTTAAAAATGAGTTTTAAAATCATAAAATTGGCTGGGCACAGTGGCTCACATCTGTAACCCCAGCACTTTGGAAGGCCGAGGAGGGTGGATCACTTGAGGCCAGGAGTTGGAGACCATCCTGGCCAACATAGCAAATTACTTTATCTACTAAAAATAAGAAAAATTAGCTGGGTGTGATGGTGCATGCCTGTAATTCCAACTACTTCAGAAGCTGAAGCACAGGAATCGCTTGAACCCAGGAGGTGGAGGTTGCAGTGAACTGAGATCGTGCCACTGTATTCCAGCTTGGGCAACAGAGTGAGACACTGCCTCAGAAAAAAAAAAAAAAAGGTCATAAAACCATTCTACCATCAACAAGAGTTTTTATTGAACTTATATTTAAACATTGAGGCATAATTACCTGAAAATGAATTAGAAGTTTTAAAAAGCATTAAAGTGTCTTAAAAATAAAATATTAAATTGCATACACAAACACGTTGTAAGACCAGTATCCCACAGTGTAATTTTTAGTGAATTTTTGACAAACTGTCAGAAAAGTTCTTAGGGCCATACAAAAGTTGTTAAATCTACCCTTAATTAAATAATAATTATCACTATATGAAATAGTAAGTGTAAATATTAACTTTTGATTAGTTTGTTGTTTAGCTCTTTTTGAAAATCAAAGTGTTTTTTTCCATAAAAGTTTTATTAAAAGGTATGTACAAAGACTTGAATAAACTATTCTGCCAGTGAAATTTGAGAAAGCCCTCACAACAAAGCTAGTCAATCAAGAATGAGAACAAATAGAGGCCAAGCATGGTGGCTCATGCCTGTAATCCCAGCACTTTGGGAGGCTGAGGTGGGTGGATCACCTGAGGTCAGCAGTTCAAGACCAGCCTGGCCAACATGGCGAAACCCCATCTTTACTAAAAATACAAAAATTAGCTGGGTTGTTGTCCCACCTATTCAGGAGGCTGAGACAGGAGAATTGCTTGAAACCAGGAGGCAGAGGTTGCAGTGAGCTGAGATCGCACCATTGCACTCTAGCCTGGGTGACACAGCAAGACTCTGTCTCAAAAAAAAAAAAAAAAAGAACAAATAGAAAGTATGGTTGGGGACTAATGTCTGGTTTGTGGAGTAAATAGAAAGCAGGAGAGTATGACAGTGTTTGAGGTTGTCAAAAGTTGAAGAATACCATCTAAAATAGTTGACTCTAAACCACAAATGGACTTTTTTATTGGGGGAACCTGCCCCTGATAATTTGATGTGGATTCTTTTCTATTTCTTTAAGTGTCGGCCAGTCTGAGAAATAAAGGGAAAGAGTACAAAAGAGAGAAATTTTAAAGCTGGGTGTCTGGGGGAGACATCACATGTCAGCAGGTTCCGTGATGCCCCCTAAGCTGCAAAACGAGCAAGTTTTTATTAGTGATTTTCAAAAGGGGAGGGAGTGTACGAATAGGGTGTGGGTCACAGAGATCACATGCTTTAAGGGCAACAAAAGATCACAAGGCAGGAGGTCAGGGTGAGATCACAAGGTCAGGGCGAAACTAGAATCACTAGTGAACTTCTGTGTCCCGCTGTGTACTCATTGTCATTGATAAACATTTTAACAGGGTTCAAGAGCAGAGAACTGGTCTGACTAGAATTTGCCAGGCTGGAATTTCCTCATCCTAGCAAGCCAGGGGTGTTTCATCCCTATCTGCATCTGCATAAAGGCAGACACTCCCAGGGGAGGCCATTTCAGAGGCCTTCCCTGGGAGTGTATTCCTTTCCCAGGGCTGTTAATTATTAATATTCCTTACTGGGGAAAGAATTCAGCAATACTGCTCTTACCTGTTTTCAGTAATAAGAGAAATATGGCTCTGTCCTGCCCAGCCTACAGGCAGCCAGACTTTAAGGTTATCTCCCTTGTTCCTTGAAAATTGCTGTTATCCTATTCTTAAGGTGCCTAGATTTGATATTGTTCAAACACACATGCTCTGTAAACAATTTGTGCAGTTAACACAATCATCACAAGGTCCTGAGGCAACATTCATCCTCAGCTTGCGAAGATGGTGGGATTGAGAGATTAAAGTAAAGACAGCCATAGGAAATCACAAAAGTATTGGTTGAGGAAGTGATAAATGTCCATGAAATCTTCACAATTTATGTTCTTCTGCCAGGGCTTCAGTCAGTCCCTCCGTTAGAGGTCCCTGACTTCCTGCAACACTTTTTTTTTTTTTTTTTTTTTTGAGACAGTCTTGCTCTGTCACCCAGAGTAGAGTGTAGTGACACAATCTTGGCTCATTGCAACCTCCACCTCCTGAAATCAAGCAATCCTCCCACCTCAGCGTCACAAGTGACTGAGACTACAGGTGCACACCATCATGCCTGGCTAATTTTTGTATTTTTTTTTGTAGAGACAGTGTTTTGCTATATTGCCCAGACTGGTCTCGAACTCCTGAGCTCAAGCAATTCTCTCACCTTGGCCTCCCAAAGTGCTGAGATTATAGGCATGAGCCACTGTGCCCAGCTGAATGGACTTTTTTAACAGGAAAGTTTCAGTGAATTTGCTACTTTAGTTTTTGCTAAACCAGCCTCCCTTAACCCTACCTTCTTCTCACTAGAAAACAAGTCAGTGTGAAAGCAATTAAAACCACATATTCATTATCCATATATTTATTTCTTTTATTGTTCTGTTTAGTGAGATTGCTCCAGCTTAGGAAAGGAATTACTTGATTTTTCTCTTTTTTACCCCAGACATGGAGCCCAAACATGCAACCAAGAATGCTACACGAACAAAGGATACTTCTGAAGATTTATCACAGGAGGCCGTTGCAGAGAAACTTACGGAGAATGGTCTGTGGGATTCCAGAGTGGAAAGGTTATGGAAATGGAATGATAGGATATTGAGATTACAAAATAATCAGGAGAATCATTTGAGTCAAAGAATAATTCCACTCAAGAAGACTCCCACTAGTCAAAGAGGCTTTAGAT
This sequence comes from Piliocolobus tephrosceles, assembly GCF_002776525.5. Classification (NCBI taxonomy): domain Eukaryota; kingdom Metazoa; phylum Chordata; class Mammalia; order Primates; family Cercopithecidae; genus Piliocolobus; species Piliocolobus tephrosceles. The sequence continues at coordinate 15,856,576 of NC_045449.1, forward strand.
TTGAATCTATTCTTATTCCAGAACCAGGCATTGCCACTGCAGGGCTTCACAGCAGATGCCAAACACAAGAGGAGAATTTCACAGAGAATTTAAATTTGATTACAGATTCCCGTTTGGGGAAGATAATTTGCAAGGAGATGAAAGGCAGCAAAGCCATAAGGCAGACTTCAGAACTTACTTTGGGGAAAAAATCCAATAATAAGGAAAAACCCTACAAATGTGGTACATGCGAAAAGGCCTTTCGTTATAGGTCATTGCTCATTCAACATCAAAGAACTCATACTAAAGAAAAACCTTACGAATGTAATGAATGTGGGAAAACATTCAGCCAGCCTTCATATCTCAGTCAGCACAAAAAAATCCACACTGGAGAAAAACCCTATAAATGTAATGAATGTGGAAAGGCCTTCATTGCTTCCTCATCACTTATGGTACATCAGAGAATTCACACTAAAGAGAAACCTTATCAGTGTAATGTGTGTGGGAAGTCTTTTAGCCAGTGTGCCCGTCTTAATCAGCACCAGAGAATTCAAACTGGAGAGAAACCCTATAAATGTAATGAATGCGGGAAAGCTTTTAGTGATAAATCAAAACTTGCAAGACATCAGGAAACTCACAATGGTGAGAAACCCTACAAATGTGATGATTGTGGGAAAGCCTTTAGGAACAAGTCATATCTTAGTGTACATCAGAAGACCCACACTGAAGAGAAACCATATCAGTGCAATGAGTGTGGGAAGTCTTTTAAGAACACCACAATTTTTAATGTGCATCAGAGGATTCATACTGGAGAGAAACCTTTTAGATGTAACGAATGTGGAAAAGCCTATAGAAGTAATTCAAGCCTTATCGTACATATAAGAACTCACACTGGGGAAAAACCCTATGAATGTAATGAATGTGGGAAAGCATTCAACCGCATTGCAAATTTCACAGAACATCAGCGAATTCACACAGGAGAAAAGCCCTATAAATGTAATGAATGTGGGAAAGCATTCATTAATTATTCATGCCTTACTGTACACCACAGAATGCATACAGGAGAGAAACCTTATAAATGTAATGAATGTGGAAAGGCCTTCATGCGTTCTTCTTCTCTAATTATACATCAGCGTATTCATACTGAAGAAAAACCTTACCTGTGCAATGAATGTGGGGAGTCTTTCAGAATAAAATCACACTTAACTGTACATCAGAGAATTCACACTGGAGAGAAACCATATAAATGTACTGACTGCGAGAGGGCCTTCACCAAAATGGTAAATCTCAAGGAGCATCAGAAAATTCATACTGGAGTGAAACCCTATAAATGTTATGACTGTGGAAAGTCCTTTAGGACTAAATCATACCTTATTGTACATCAGAGGACCCATACTGGGGAAAAACCATATAAATGTAATGAATGTGAGAAAGCCTTCACTAATACATCACAGCTTACTGTGCACCAACGAAGGCATACTGGAGAGAAGCCCTATAAATGTAATGAATGTGGAAAGGTTTTCACAAGTAACTCAGGCTTTAATACACATCAAAGAACACATACTGGAGAGAAACCATTTAAATGTAATGACTGTGGGAAAGCATTTAGCCAGATGGTACATGTCACAGAACATCAGAAAATCCATAGTGGAGAGAAGCCCTATAAGTGTGATGTCTGTGGAAAAGCCTTCAGGAGGGGTTCTTACCTTACAGTGCATTGGAGAACACACACTGGAGAAAAACCCTACACCTGTAAGGAATGTGGAAAGGGTTGTATTACTCTATCACAGCTAACCCTACATCAGAGAATTCATACTGGGGAGAGGCCCTATAAATGTGAAGAATGTGGAAAAGCCTTCAGAACTAACTCAGACTTTACTGTACACTTGAGGATGCATACTGGAGAAAAACCCTATAAATGTAATGAATGTGGAAAAGCCTTCAGGAGTAGTTCAAGCCTTGCTGTACATCAAAGAATACATCAGAGAGAAAGTAAATTAATATAAAGAACAATAAGTCATTCACCTAGATGTCAACTCCACAAGATGAATCTTATAAACTATATTTTATGAATATAAGAAAATCTTCATTAGGAATTCATCAGAAAGTATATAGAGAAACTATAAACAATTATGTGGGAAATCATTTAATAATATTAAATCTTAGAAGTTATAAGGAAACTCTCACTAGACGAAAATAATGAACAAATGAAAGCCTTCATCCAGATTTCATACTTTATCCATTTAACAAATTATCATTAGTTAATTGCCTATATATGTATTCGCCTATTTTTCTATTCATTTATCTGTCTTATAAACCTGGAGGTGCTTTTTATATATTTTAGATATTAATCCTTTGTCATTATGTAGCAGATGTTTTTCTTAATCTAGCATTTGTCTTTATAGTAATGGCACAACATTTTTATAGGAAAATATTTATATCATTTCCTTTTTAGTTTTTTATTTACTCATTTTACTTAAAAGAGATCTCCTTAATCCCAGGTTATACATAGTATCCTAAATTTGTTTTTAAGATTTTTATGATTTTATTTTTTACACTTAAGTCTTTAATTCCTCTGGACTGGATAGTTCTTCATAGGAGAGCAACTGTAGGTGATCATTATCCTATGAAAAGATTTTGAACCTCAAAAGCACTCAGGGAAATGCAAATTGAAATACTCAGTGAGATGAAACTTCCCCTTCATGGATTTGGCAGAAATTAAGAGATCTTTTGCTATTGGGGTTTGGGAAACCACGTACTATTACCTAAAGGTTATATAACATACTTCCACCAGCAGTCCAACAATATATATTGAAGAGTTTAAAACATATATACTCTTAGACCCAGCAGTCTCACTTTTGGGATCTGTCTCATAGAAATAAAAGCAGCATCAATGCATAAGAATATAAATAAACATGTTTGTTGAAGTATTGTTTGTAGAGGGGGGCAAAGCCTCAACTGCAAACAAATGAATGCCTATTAATAGGGAAATGGTTAGATAAATTGTGACATATCCTTATTATGGAACAGTGTGAGAAAAATTTTAAAAATGAACTATATCTATACTAGCTGATTTCACTGTATTTCCACAATGTATTGATAAATAATTGCTTTATAACAAATGTATATATACAATGTATCATTTTTGTTAAAATAATCACACCCATTTATTTTGTATTTATGTGTGTGTGGTTAGATGCACATGGAGACAGGTATGGAAGAATATACACCAGGCTGTTAATATTGATTACCTTGAGGGGAGTGAGAAAAGGAGAAGTAGCAATAAGGGGAGGGGAGACTATAAAAACAGAAAAATGTAAATGCTGCATGTATGGTATAAAACTATATATGTAATATTATGTATTTATGTGAACTTATGAGAGAGATGAATGAAAGGATGGTCTCCAAAAAAATTATGATGGTTATTTCTGTTTTAGCGGAGTATCAGATTTTTTTGTTTGTTTTTTACTTTCTTTTCTGTGTTCTTAAGTTAATTTTTTTCTTTGCAATGAATCTGTAATATTTACATAAAAAGGAAAAATCTTTTTGTTGTGCATTTTATTTATTGGACACCTTGAATGTGCCAGGACCTACCCTCAGTGCTGGATGTACAATGAGGGGGAGAGGTGCTCATGCATCTGTGAGCATGGAAGTTGGTTCTGATGTTACCTAAATTCCAAAACAAGTTACTTAGCACCTTATTCCTACCACCCACTGAGTTTCCTTTGTAGGAGGTGATAGAAATTCCAGATAGATGAAAAATGTGTCCAAGAATATCTGGAACTTCTGCCCAGGCTGTAGACCAGAAGACCACAAGCCTCAGAAAGAAGTTCCACTTTCAACATGCCACCAAAGAAAAGGTCATAATGGCAACAGCAGGTGTCTTTATGGAAGAGGCTATGTGAAGCCTTTGAACTTTTCATGATGAAGTGTAGAGAGAGAAAATAGCCAATAACTCCCAAGTCTATAAATGAGGGCTTGGAAGTTCTGGGAACACTATGAAATACTTCTGCTAGGAGGGGCCTAGGTTAACAAAGGGAACGCAGAAGCTGTGTCCCTAATACCAGAAAGCCCTGACAGACCAAAGACCTGACATCCAAAAAGAACAAGGCATGATGAGTTACACTTCAGGGAGGCTAAGAAAATCAAATACCTATTTCACGATGCCAGGGTAAATATGTATTTAACATCGGGAAGGAGGTAAAGGATGAATGATGTGAATTATTTTCCATCATGAATGAACAGTTTGACATTCTGGTTAAAATGACCATTTTTGATTGAGATTTAATAGTGAAACCTATTGACTATTACTAAGAGACTGGTCCTCATTGAGGATAGTTAATGTGCCACTTTCTGAGTGAAAGGTTTGAGAGTCAGACCTTTAAGAAGCTCTGCTGTCACAGAGTTGACATGGTATAATGCCAACTCTGTTGGTCCCTCCATTCTGCCTCCAAATCCTCACTACATCTAAACCCTTCCTCCCATTCCTGCCTTAGAGGGAAGCGCTTCAAGAAGAGGAACATGGTCAGCAAGTTCAAATGACAAAAGAACTGAAAAGTATCCATTGGGTCAGGGGCTGGGGATGACCCACACCAACCTGACGAGAGCAGTTTCGGTGGCAGCCTGAGCTCCCAGGGCCTGGCTCTTGTGCATGCTGCTAAAAAGCACTTCCTCAGTGGATAATGCTGTTGAGCCCCCCTTTCGAAATGTGTTGGCTTTTTAAATATCTTCTTTGAGAAGTACCTCAAGACTTTTGCCATTTTTTAGTGGGAACTGATATTTGCTCATTTGTAGGATTCTTTATATATTCTGGAGACGGATTTTTTTTAGATGTTTGTATTACAAATATCTCATCTGCAGCTTACCTTTTCACTCTCCAAATGATGTCCTTTGATGAACAGAAGTCCTAAATTTTGATAAAGAATAACTTTTCTTTTGATTAGTGCTTTTTTGCCCAGTTTAAGAAATATTTTTCCTAACTCAAGGTCATAAAGATATTTTTCTACATTCTCTTCCACATATCTACTATTTAATGTGTATGATCCATCTGAAATTAATATTTATGTGTGGTATGGAGTAGAGGTCAAAATATTTTTCATACAAATAAGCAATTTGTTCAACATCATTTATTGAAAAGGCCATCTTTCCCTCTTTCCCTTGTTTTGCAGTTGAACATTTATGATAAATCCGATGATCATACATGTTAGGGTCTTTTGGACTATACTCTGTTTCATTGTTCTGTGCGTTTATTATTGTAACAATACCAAGTATTTTAAATGAAAACTGATAGTACAGTTGACCTTTGAACAATTCGGGGATTAGGGGAACTGAGCCCTCACACAATCAAGTATCATTGTACAACTTTTGACCTCAAAAAATTAACTACTAATAACCTACATTTGACTAGGAGCCTTACCAATAACATAAACAGTCAATTAACACATTTTGTATATGTATTATGTACTGTATTCTTACGTAAGCTAGAGAAAATTAATAAGAAAATCCTAAGGAATAGAAAATAATATTTACTATTCGTTAGGTAGAAGTGGATCATTGTCAAGATCTTTATCCTCATCGTCTTCACGTTGAGCAGGCTAAGGTGGAGGAAGAAGAGGAGGGGTTGGTCTTGCTGTCTCAGGTGGCAGAGGTAGAAGTAAACCCATGTATAAGTGGTCCCACACAGTTAAAACCTGTGCTTACGGGTCAACTGTATGTTTTCTAATTTTGTTCTTGTTCAAAATTGTCATTATTTTAGGTCCTTGGCATTTTCATATACATTGTTGAATGATTTTTTTTTTCAATTGCCCCATACCAAAAAGCTAGGATTTTGTTGGCATTACATCAGATACATAGATTAATTCTGGAAAAATGAATGTATGAACATGAATACTGAGACATTTATGAGTATTCCAAAACATTTCATTTATATAGATACTTTAAACATTTGGGGGGTTTGTCTTTTGTTTTTGTTTTTTTGAGATGGAGGCTTGCTTTGTCACCCAGGCTGGAGTGCAGTGGCACAATCTCAGCTCACTGCAACCTCAGACTCCTGAGTAGCTAGGAATCCAGGTGCCTGCCACCACGCCTGGCCAATTTTTTATATTTTTTTTTAGTAGAGATGGGATTTCCCCATGTTGGCTAGGCTGGTCTTGAACTCCTGACTTCAAGTGATCCACCCGCCTCTGGAACTGACCTCAAAATTTCACCAATTTTTATATTTTTGCAATGTTTTGCAACTTTTTCAATTATAGAAGTTACTGTATTTTTTCAATTGTAGAAGTTTTGTTAGTACTATATATTTGATGTTGATGCTATAAATGCTATTAATTTAATTTCATTTTCTGATTGTTGCCACAATATAGGTAAATGGTATCTCATATACATATATATCATATATATATGATATATATATGGAATAGATTTTTAAAGTTTTGATCTTATGTCCAGTGACCTTGCTAAATTCACTTATTTATAATTGTTCATTCTTTTTGACATTCTGTGTACACAGTATGTCATCTGTGGTAAAGTCAGTTTTACATCATTCTTTATAATCTTTATACCACTTTTTTCTTGCTTTATTGCACTGGTTAGGACCTCCAGAAATAGGATTTGTAGACATCCTTGCCTTTTTCCCAGAATCTAAAGGAAAACAAAACATTTTACCATTTCGTATGACTTGAAGTGTGAATTTTAGATAGTCTCTATCACTCAAATTACTTTTCTGAGGTTTGTTATCAGGATGGGTGTAGAATTTCATCAAATACATTTTTTGCCACTGTTGAGATGCTTATAGTTTTTCATTCTGTTCATGTGTTTAAATTATGTGGTTTGATTTTAAACATTTAAAAATTGTCATAAAATACACATAAAATTTATAATCCTAGCCATTATTATGTGTGCAGTTCAGTGCTATTAAGTCATATTGTGCAACTATCCATCTCCAGAATCTGTTTCATCTTAGAAAGCTGAAACTGAATACCCATTAAACAATGACTCTCCATTCCCCACTTCACCCCCTAAACCCTGGAAACCACCATCCTACTTTCTGTCTCTATGAATTTGACTGCTCTAGATACCTCGTATAAGTAGAATCATACAGTATTTGTCCTTTGGTAACTGGCTTATTTCCCTTAGCATAATGTCCTCAAGATTCATCTATACAAATTGACTTTTAGCTATTAAAGCAATTTGCATTCCTGGAATAGATTTAATTTGGTCATTGTGGGTAATATTTTTAATATGTTATTGAATTAAATTTGTCAAAATTTTGTATAGGATTTTGTGTCTATGTCCATATTCTGTGTTTTCTTTCTTGTAATAACCTTGTTTGACTTTGTATCAGAATTATGGACTCATAACATGAGTTGAGAATTCCCTTTATTTTGCTTTTGGTTTTTTGTTTGTTTGTTTTTGGTCCTCTGGAAGAGTGTGGGTAAGATGTGTAAGATTGGTATTATTGGTTTTGGTGTTATTTGCTCTAATTTTGTGTGTAAAAATTACCAGAGTAGCACCTGGGAAAATTTTTGTTGGAAAAATTTTAACTATGTATTCAATGATTTGATAGACATAGGATTAATCAGATTTTTTATCTCATGTACATTTTGGTAAATTATTTTAAAAATTATGTCCATATAATTTCACCAAAATATCTAATTTTGTTTATAATATCTGTTCTGTTTTTAATATCTTTGGGATCTAAAGTGATGTTCCCTTCTTCAGTTCTGGTGTTGGTAATTTATGTACTCTCTTTTTGTTTTCTTGATTAGGTTTTCTAGGACTTAACATTTAATTTTTTAAAAAAAACACCCACCTACTTTTATAGAGCTAATTTCTTTTTTACTAATTTATGCTCCTTTATTTTCTTCTATGTATTTTATTTGGGTGTGATTTACTGGTTTTTTTTTTTTCTAGCTTCTTGGAATGAAATCTTAGATAAGCAATGTTCAACAATTCTTTTTTGCTAATATTTGTGTTTAACACTATACATTTCTTTAAAGTACCTATTTAGCTCTATCAAATAGATTTTTATCACCTTTATTGAGACATAAATTATATATAACAATTTGTACCCAGTTTAACTTTACATTTTGATAAGTTTTGGCAAACTTATACACCTATATAGCCACCACCACAATCAAACAACATTTTCATCAACCCCAAAATTTCCTGTATTCTTTCCCAGACAATGCTTCCCACCTCTGACTCCAAGAAACTATAAATCTACTTTTTGTCAGTATAGATTAGAATTATCTTTTCTAGACTTTCATATAAATGGAATGATACAGCATACTCTCCTGTGTCTGCCTTCTTTCAGCGTAAAGTTTTGAGATCCGTTAATTTGGTGTGTGTCAGTATTGCATTCTCGTATTGCTGAGTAGCATACCTTTATATTAATATATGACCACAGTTGATTAACTCACTCAATGATGGGCAGTTGTTTCCAGTTTAGGGTTATGATGAATGAATCTGCTACGAACAGTCATATGCAACTTTTTGTGTAGACATATTTTTTTCATTTATATTGCATCAATTTCTAGGTTTGGAGTTGCTAGTTCATAAGATAAATATATGTAAAACTTTATAAGAAACTGCCAGTTGTTTTCCAAAGAATTTGTACCATTTTACAACCCACCAACAATGTATGATTGTTTCAGGTACTTTCAGCCTTGCCAACTGAATTGTCAGGTTTTGTTGTTGTTGTTGTTGTTGTTTGAGACCGAGTCTCGCTCTTTCGCCCAGGCTGGAGTGGAATGCAGTGGCGAGATCTTGGCTCACTGCAACCTCTGCCTCCCGGGTTCAAGCAATTCTTCTGCCTCAGCCTCCCAAGTAGCTGGGACTACAGGTGTGTGCCACCACACTCTGCTAATTGTTTGTATTTTTAGTAGAGATGGGGTTTCACCATGTTAGCCAGGATGGTCTCGATCTCCTGACCTCATGATCCGCCCGCCTTGACTTCCCAAAAAGTGCTGAGATTACAGGTGTGAGCCACCAAGCCCGACCAGGTTTTTTTTTTATTTTGTAACTTTTCTAATATATGTAGCAGTGATTCAAGGTGATTTTGCTTTGCATTTCCCTGACGATTGTATTGAACATTTTTCATGTGCTTAATGGCCTTTACATCTCTCCATTGTGAAGTATCTGTTTAAATATTTTGCTCATTTTAAGAATTAGGTTATTGGTCTTGTTATTAAGTTGTAATGCTCTTTATTTAGATACAAGTCCTTTATTATATATACATACTGTGAATATCTTCTCTCAGTCTTTAGCTTCCTTTTAAATTTTCCTAGTGGTGTCTTTTGAAGAGCAGATGTTTTGGATTTGGATGGATATCAATTTGTCATTTCTTTTTTTTTTTTTTTTTTTTGTTACACATTTTTGGTTCTGTTTAAGCAATCTTTACCTACCCTAGGATCCTGAAGGTTTTTTCTCCTGTTTTCTTTTGGAAATTGTATGGATTTGTATTTTATGTTTAGTCCTACGTGCAATTTTGAGTTAATTTTTCTGTCCATGGATTATGTTGTATTTTATTCAGTTAAAAATATTTTCTAATCTTCATTGTCATTTCTACCTTGACCCTTGACTATTTAGAAGTATGCTAATTGGTTGTAAAGCATTTGTGGATTTTCTATTTATCTATTATAGATATTTAGTTTAATTCCAATGTGACCAAAGAACACACTATATTATTATTATTATTATTATTATTATTATTATTATTATTATTATTA